>NC_087214.1:67499748-67517248 GCF_015104395.2 Macrobrachium nipponense
TTCTATTTAAGGTTAAGTCTGGGACTGTTATATGTACCAGAGCAACACAGGCCACCACCGGGCCGTGGCTGAGAGTTTCAAACAGCATTTTTTATTTAAGGGTAAGTCTGGCACTAGTACAGGTTCCAAACAGCACAGGCCACCAACGGGCCATGGCTGAGAGTTTCATACAGCAATTTACAAGCAGTCATATACTCAAGTGTCCGTGTGAATACAGTGATGTTTCACCGCCCAGGTGGAGACGCGAACCCGCAACATCTCAGTGGCATGCACGAGACTAACCAGTATACCAAAAAGCAGCTATGGCCCCAAGGGACATTGTAAAAGTTCTTCAGCGATGCCTACAGTGCCCCACGTGAGGTGCACTGACGGTACTGACCCTATACTGACCTTAATGCAAAATTTTAAAATGAAGATGAACGACTGTGCCATGATAATTCACTGTAATCTACTGTTTTGCACATTTGCCTGTAGAATACTCTTTATAGTTAAACCACTAAATAATTATAAATGATTTCCTTTATGTAAAATAAATAGAAGTATATTAATAATTATTATTATAGGTATATGATTATAACAACATAACTGAAAAATTATAATTTTTGAATAATCTTATCGAAGATTTTTTTTTATATTTTGAGCATATTTGAATAATCCCTCACCCGCCGACGGAAAAACAGACATCGGCATACGCCTTCTCTCAGGATGGGGGCGTAGGATATACGAGTCCTCGCAGGAGGATGCTTTGCGCCTTATGGAGTGTCCCTCGAAAGAGTTCTTTTCCGTGGACTTCCCAACGCCCACACAGTGAGTGCCCCTAATCCTCCGGCGGGTTGTAAATACTGTTATCGTCTGCTTCCTTCTCCTTCGGCGGCGGGTGGGGATGGGTGTGAATACTTCTCCACATCCTCCGAAGAGGGTCTATGAATACTCTCCTCCTCCTCCTCCTCGGACGACGACGACGACGACGACGACCGGGTCTCTTACTCCTCCTCTTCCTGCGACAGGGGGTTTCCTCCTCCTCCTCCTCCTCCTTCGACGGGTTCTCTTCCTCCTCTTCCTCCTCCTCCTCCTCCTCCGACGGGAGTTTCTTCCTCCTCCTCCTCCTCCTCCGACCGGGGTCTCTTCCTCCTCCTCCTCCGACGGGGATCGCGTGCTCCAGTAGTTGCAGCCTGGCACGCAGCCGCTAATGCTCGTGGAACGGATTGGTGATTAGAGGCACCGCGGCCCTCATAGTGGTAGTGCTGGTTAACCCCCCGGCGAGGGGGGGGGGGGGGGAGAGAGAGAGAGATCTTGCGTGTCGATATAAAATCTTCGGCCTCCTTCCCTTTGTTGTTAGTCAGGGGAAGGAGGGGGAGGGGGTGGAGGAGGACGACCAGTTCGTCATAAACCATCTGTTGCCCCCCTCTCTGTATATACGTAGTGTGGTGCGTGTGTGTGTACGTGTACGTATGTGTGTATGTGTATGTGTGTGTGTGTGTCTTCTGTCATGCAACTAAGTTGATTGTGTCTTTGCGAGGTATATTTCTCCCCGTTTTGGTGCCTGGCTATTGTTTTATATATATATATATATATATATATATATATATATATATATATGTGTGTGTGTGTGTGTGTGTGTGTGTGTGTGTGTGTGTGTGTGTGTGAATTAACTTGATCACGAAGTATTTAAAACGTGATGCTATGTATAACTAGAGGTGTTTGCCACGAAGGAAAAAATGAAAAGCGAGATAGCCCCAAGCACTTTCGGTCTAGTGCGACCCTTTACTCAGGCACAAACCTTTAGTTATATATATATATTATATATATATATATATATATATATATATATATATATATGTGTGTATATGAATGTCTTTTACTGAAATACGACAGTGTAACGTGAAGTTAAAAAAGGCCCCATTGTACATTTCGAGCGTTTCCCTCTGTGCTCCTGATCACTGGTAAAGTATAGACATAGGAACGTAGGATGCCTTGACAAGAGTATATATATAAATACAAAACATATGTAGGTGTGGCAGTAAGTCTCTGTTGGTGACCCAGGAAGCTGTGGAAATTAAACTATTCAGGAAGTGCTCGAGATATATGGTTACAAAGTTCAAACAGTGTTTTATGGGGCCTTTTATCTTTATTTAAATATATAAAAGCAAGCGAATGCCACAAGAAAATGATAGGCAAAAATCCAAGCGCTTTCGTCTTGACAATGTCTTAGTAAAGACGAAAGCGCTTGGATTTCTGCCTACCATTTTCCTGTGGTATTCGCTTATTCAATGAAGTCACGTGCATCTACTGTAATGTTTTAAGCTATATATATTATATATATATATATATATATATATATATATATATATATATATATATATATATATATATATATTATATATTGCATTCATTTGAAGAATGTTTAGACTTTTTTCATCTGTAGACTCCTGTTCTGTCACCAGAGAGAACCTCCTGTCATACTGTGTCCTAAGTTGTATATTATTAAAGAAAAGAAAATAAGAATAACTAAATTTTTGGACTCCAAGCGACACTAATTCTAAGTCATTTTTAAATACCCTTTAGTTGAGAGACTCCTCTCACACAACTGTTTTAAGTAACTTTAAAAAATAAACAAGTAAATAATTGCCCCGAAGTATCTTCGTTGCAAGGGAGTTGTCTGTACGAAAACAGATCTATCTCTCTGCTGTATGAGCGGCGGCCCATGAAACCTTAACCACGGCCCGTTGTTGGTGGCCTGTCTCATATCGTAGCAAGACGCACAATCATGGCTAGCTTTAACCTTACATAAAATAAAAAAAAAACATTGGGGCTACAGGGCTGCAATTTGGGATGTTTGATGATTGGAGGGTGGACGATCAACATTCCAATTTGCAGCCCTCTAGCCTCAGTAGTTTTTAAGATCTGAGGTTTTAACCTTACTTAAAATAAAAACTACTGAGGCTAGAGGGCTGCAATTTGGGATGTTTGATGATTGGAGGGTGGATGATCAACATGCCAATTTGCAGCCCTCTAGCCTCAGTAGTTTTTGAGATTTGAGAGTGGACAGAAAAAAGTGCGGCCGGACTGATAAAGCCATATTAGTAGTTTTCTTTTAGAAAAAAAAAAAAAAAAAAAAAAAAAAAAAAAAAAAAAAAAAAGAAGAAGGAATGAGAGAGTCTGCTTCCACAAAACTAGTTCATCCCTCGTCTGTCATGGAACACCATATGGCGAGTTTAACCTTTCCCCCTTTTTTTATATATTTTTTTTCCTATTTTCCCCTTTATTATCGCTGTTCCTTTGTGTTCCCGCAGTTCCCCCCCATTTCCCCTCATTTCCCCTTTGTGGTGCTAATTCCCCCTTGCGGTTTTCTCAGTTTGAGAACCTTTTACCACGTCCCTTTTTTTTCTCGTTTGACCTGGTTTGACCACGTGGCGAACCCGGTCAGAGCTCACGGCGTCCTTTGTGTTGCTTATTCCACGGGCTTATTACCTATCCTTTTTAGCTGCCGAAATTATCCCGACCCCATGGCTGGCGAGAGTATATATATATATATATATATATATATATATATATATATATATATATATATATATATAAGTACTTTTCCCACCGTTTTCAAAGTGATTTTTGGCTTTGAATTTTTCATGATTATTTTCGCGATCTTTGATGTGTGTTTACGTGTATATGGCCCGTTTGATATCGTGGTACTTGTTTATGTGTGTGTGTGTGTGAGTATTTTGCGTATATATATAACCCACTTTGTGTGTTTTTACGTCCATGTAGACTGTTTGATACCATATTCCTTGTATGTGTGAGTTTTTACGTCCATGTAGGCTGTTTAATGCCCTGTTACTTATGTATGTGTGTGTGAGTTTTTATGTATTTGATTAAGGCTTATTTGTGCCTTATGATCATTGTATTTATATAAGTTTGTGAGTTTTATTCACATGTATAGGGGCTTCAAGACTTAAATAACCCAGTCTGTGTATGTGATTTTCATGTGTATGTTCCGTTTTAGGCTGGGATAATTGTGTGTGTGTTTTTTTTCTTCTTTTTTTTTTTTTAGAAAGATAATTAATTGTGTATGCGTACATGAGTGTTTTAGCATGTTCATTGACAATTCGTAATTTGGAGTCAAACTGTTCTTTTTATTTTTGAGTTCAATTTACTGGTTAGAGTTTGACCAGATCTAAACACACGCGCACACACACACACACACACATATATATATGTATGTATGCATATATATATATATAATATATATATATATATATATATATATATCGGGATTTTGGAAACTAAAGGCCCCCCTCCCCCTTCCACAGGACAGTTAGAAAGTTAAGGAGTTTTCTGCTATAGCCTATCATCCAAGTACACCATCTTAAGTTTCTATTAAGCTATTTTTCATTTTACATTTCTTGTATTTTCAGACAGAGTGACGGAGTTAGAGACAGCCATGGCTAACGACTCGGAGGAAGTCAGATGGATTGACCGAATCCGGGCTATATAACCTTCACAGAGGCCAGGGATGCTGGTACATCCTTATTTTCACGTTCTGGAGAGCTAAACACATTGAAAGAGATGAATCCTTTGTTAAAAGAAACTGAAACAGAGATCAATATGACTGTGATCGCGAAAAGAGTGAGAATCTTGGAAGGGGTCAAGTCCTTTCTGAGGAGTCATACCTGTGGTACAGGCAGATGGAGGCCACACAAAATTTTAAATACTCAGAGAGAAACTTAAATAAATACCTGCTCTGAATTACTTTTGTTTTTGTCCATATTAATTTTAGTTTATGCTGTAGGGGGGGTGGGCTGTAATTTCGAAACACCCTGTGTATATATATATATATATATATATATATATATATATATATATATATATATATTATACTAGTGGACCTGGTGGTAATCTTGCCACCTGCCAAAGTTCCTGGGATCAATCCGCTGGCGGTGAGATGTTGTTGCGCTTTGGGTATTGTCCATCGAATTCCATCTGGCTCCTTGATTCCAAGAAGGGCATTGAGACACTTTGGTTTAAATTACTCCGTTGTTGGTGGGTCGCTTCTATATATATATATAAATATAAATAACTATATATCTATATATATATATATAAATATATGATACATATATATATATATATATATATATATATATATATAATATTATATATATATTCACGCATCGTAACTTACGCACGCACGCATGCGTGCAAGCATGCGCGCAATCAAGCGCGCGCGCTCATTATTATCCACGCACGTATACCTTCATATGACCATCCATGCACCACCAGGCTGTTTGTGTGTAGGCGCGCGTGACGTCATCCGGTGCGCTTTAGTGGCAACAGTTTGCCTCGTGGTCGTATGCGTAAGCATCCAGGTGGAGAGAGAGAATATGAATAAGAATTATTGTTGTCAGGATGTTTGGTTTGTCGTATTCTTCTTCTTCTCCTTCTTCTTCTTCCTTACTAATTAAACCTTTATTTTATTTTTTATTTTGTATTTTTTTCTGTATTATTTTTTTCCTCATTCATCCATCACTGACTCTTCTGTTATGTCTGGGTCTTCCTCATTTTCTCTCTGTTACCTCTCTCCTTCTTTTTTCGTTTCTCTCACTATTTTTTTCGGTTGTTTTCCGTTCCAGAAAAATTGTTTACTTTTACTCTTATTTTCTTTTCTCTCTTTTGTCTTATTTGTGTTTTATTTCGTTTTTATTTTGTTTTATTTTCGTTTATTTTTCTGTTTTTAAATTTGTGTTTCATTTCTTTTTTTTGTTTTAGTAATTTATTTTTTTCTAGATAAAACAAAATGAATAGCAATCAAATTATAAATACCAAATCCTTCATATGAAGATACGCTAATTTACAGCTAATGACGAAAAGTAGAATAATAATGACGATGAATAGAAATATCGAAAATGGCTGAAAAGTGCGAAGATCATTAATTCAAAAATTAGGAGAATGAAAACAGAGTACAGAAAATAAATATATAGAAATTCAGTGAATCAAAACAGAATTTGCGTTCATGAAGCACAAAAAAAATTCTAAAGTCCAACAGAAAAAAATATAAATACAGAAATGTAAAATGGAAATAACGTCATTAAAAAATGCATTAAACGAAAATAGAAATTTATTGAATACAAAACAGAATACTCCGTTATGTGTGAAAAAAAATCTCGAGTCCAACACAACAAGGAATTAATAATAATAATAATAATAATAATAATAATAATAATAATAATAATAATATGCTCGAAACAGACCTTCTTTCAAATATGTTTCATTAAGAAAAAAGGCAGAATTCACAGAATTGATTTTACACAAAATTCTTTCAAGTCATAATGACGATTGAAAGAATTTTGTACACAATCAATTCCGTGAATGCTGCCATCATTTTTTAATAAAATAATAATAATAATAATATAATAAAGCTGTCTCACTCATATTCATGAAATAGCAATATCACAGAATTGAGTCCAAAACCCCAACCAAAAATAAATAGATAAATAATAATACTAATAAATAAATAGATAAAAATAAATTATAATAAAAAATAAAAACTCCAGCGCCATAGCTCTCCACGTGCATTTCAAACCACATTACCTGAAAGCAACTTGGAACGCAGGTGTGGACCTACACTTCGGGTGAATCACGTAACCACTTAATTGATCCGACCTGCGCGACCTCTCTCTCTCTCTCTCTCCCTAGTTTTTTTTTTTTTTTTTTTTTTTTTTTTTGGTGGCCCGGCGTGTGTAGAGGGGGGGTTGTCAGTAAGGCCTAAATACGTTTTATTTTCGTCTTAAATATGGATTTTCTCACTGGAGCCAGTAGGGTGCCAGTGGGGTTTATATACGTTCGTATTTTTTTGCCTGGAATAGGAATTTCTCACGGATCACAGTGCATAATCTTGCTATAGCAACACTGGAACTAAGGGGATACCAGTAAGCCCTAGATAAATGATTAACTGAATAAATAAATGCCGAGGTAAAAGTATTTTGGTACAGTACCATACAGAAATATTAGTTTCAGCAAGCAGTTGAAACATTCCTCGAGTATTCAGGTAATTCAAGTCAGATATTGCTTTAGTGATTATATAATCTATGTCAAACATTCCTCAAGTAATCAGGTAATTCAAGTCAGATATTGCTTTAGTGATTATATAATCTATGTCAAACATTCCTCAAGTAATCAGGTAATTCAAGTCAGATATTGCTTAAGTGATTAGATAATCTATGTCGAAATTGCTCAAGTAATCAGGTAATTCAATTCAAATATTGCTTAAGTGATTATAAAATCTATGTCGAATATTCCTCAAGTAATCATGTAATTCAAGTCAGATATTGCTTAAGTAATTAGATAATCTATGTCGAATGTTGCTCAAGTAATCAGGTAATTCAAGTCAGATATATATTGCTAGGGTAATCGGGTATAGTAGAAGACAAATACTGTTATCCAGGTATCCTAAGTCAGGTATATGTCAGGTAATTAGCTGACCTGATTCGGAACCACAAGCAGTCTTAATTTAGACCTGCTGACGCGATTTATGTTGGTAAAAAGGGGGGGGGGGGGGCGGGGGCAGGAGGGGGGGGGGGGTTGAGACTGCACTGAGCCAGTGGTGCAAAATGACAGGTTAGGAATCATTGAGTTGAATGTCACCAAAATAGCAGTTTTCTAAAATTGTCTTTGTGCACGAAATTGGGAATTGGAGGACAATGAATGACTGTGGGGAAAAAAATGGCAAATGGAATATTATTTTCTCCCCAAGGGGGAAATAGGGGACTGTGCTAAAATTAGCGGAAGAAATGACATTAAACAGCATTATTCTGGTATCTGAAAACACCATGGAAACGAATTAAAAAAAAGCTATCTCTACAGACGAATGGATTATACGTAACTTGAGATGTAGATACCAATTTATTTATTTATTTATTTATTTATTTATTTATTTATTTATTTTTCAGCGAAGCTGCAGTGACATAGGTGAAACCCTGGAACTTTCGTTGGCTAGGCAAAAAAAATCAATAAGAAAAACGATCTGCAACTGATGAATTACTTATGATTCTGGGCATAAGAAAATATAAAGCAATTTATTTTGTGTGCATTCGTTCATTCCAGAGCTCCGTTTTCGACTTCGTCAGTACACCCCTTGCAGTGCACTGTAGGCATTACTTCAGGCTCTCCGCGGGGTCACTTCGATCCTTAGCTGCAACCCCTTTCATTCTTTTTACCGTACCTCCGTTCATATTCTCTTTAGTTTCATAATGCGGCTGCAAAAAGGTTCTCTCCTCCTGTTACACCTGTCAAACCTCTCACTCTCAATTCCGTGTTCTCTGCTTCCTGAAATGTCGAGTTAATGGAAAGGGCAGACGCCAAAAAAAAAAAAGGATAATTTAACAATGGCATAAACAATAACTCCCCCAAATGCATTCAGTTATATAAGGCTTCTGTACGGGAACTATAATCAGTCCACTTTAATTAGACGCAGTTTGAAAAGGTTTCCAGATCAAAGGTTGAGGTTGGATAATTGAGAAGAAAATGGAATTGAATCGAGATAGTGTTGCCTGTGTCCTGGAATTCTTCGAGTGAGAAGTGATTGTGATTCCTGTAGTTGGAATTCGAGTTATTGGACTCTAAATTTAGAACTTCTGTCAGTGCATGTATTGGGTGCTGTAGTAGATTCACATCAACCCTGCATCTGATGTCTAGGGCCCGTCACTTAAGACGCTCCTGATTGGCTGCTGATAAGCCAATCACAGGTCTGGAAACTTTCCTGTCTCTCGAGAGAGTTCACATCGGTAGGAGCTATGTTCCACCTCTCCTGAGGGATACGTCTTTCAAAAGTATCCCTCAGGAGGGGTGGAACATACATCCTGCCTATGTGAACTCTCGAGAGAGACTGAGATGAGAGTTTCCAGCCTTGTGATTGGCTATCAACAGCCAATCAGGAGCGTCGTAAAGGACTGGCCTAGACGTCAGATGCACGGTTGATGTGGATCTACTATAGTTCAATTGAAAGCTTGTCTGTCAATGCATTGCTCTTACTGGGTCTTTTCTAGATAGTTAAGTATCTCTGCCGAATCGGTAGGCGAGCACGGAAACCACTCGTCCAACTTCGTTATCGAAGACTACTAGTTGGATATCTTTTTAACATACCGGGTTGAAATGACCCTTGGAGATCACTTATCTAGGATAGATGATTCACCGCGTGAAAATAGGGATTTGGTTTGTATAACCCAAATGATTCACAATCTGAGTCATATTTTCGTAATTTCTAAAAGAATCTCGCTGTGAAAAATATGGATTAATATGCCATGAACTGAGTGAACTTTTTTTTGTGAAATTTAAAATTCAAATTTGTATTAAATAAACCAAATGATTCACAATCCAAAACATATATCGTTTACAAAATTGAACTGGTCGTTAACCTCACGTAATTCGTCCGCTTAATTATTATTATTAATTATGAATAATTACACTAATTATCCATTACAACTTTAAATCGTCTCTTCTCGAACAGTTGATAATAATTGTTTATTTACCAAAGAAGATTTTTTTTTTTTTTTTTTTAAGCGAAAACTATTATGCCGGCTTTGTCTGTCCGTCCGTACTTTTTCTACCCGCCCTCAGATCTTAAAAACTACTGAGGCTAGAGGGCTGCAAATTAGTATGTCGATCAACCACCCTCCAGTCATCAAACACACCAAATTGCAGCCCTCTAGCCTCACTAGTTTTTTCTCTTTTTATTATTATTATTATTATTATTATTATTATTATTTAAGGTTAAATTTAGCCATAATCGTGCGTCTGGCAACGATATAGACCAGGCCACCACCGGGCCGTGGTTAAGGTTTCATGGGCCGCGCATCATACTGTTTTATACCGAGATCACCGAAAGATAGATATGTTTTTTGGGCAAATGGGAAGTTTGTTGTACAACAGTGCTGGTATTATTATTATTATTATTAGAAAATATTCATAGTGGTTTTAGGAAAGGTAAAAAAAAGTAAGGAAAAGAGTTTTAAAAAAAATAAGAAAAATAAGCAAAACAAATTGGGAAAAATTAAAAAGATAAGGAAAAAAGTTAAAAAATAAGAAAAAATAAAAAGATGAAAAGTAAAAAATAAGAAAAAAAAATAAAAAAGGAAAAAATAAAAAATACAGAAAAATTACCAAAAATAAGAAGTAAAAAAGTAAGAAAAAGTAGAAAAAATTAAGAAAAAAAATACCGGGAAGAAAATCATATCACGTGAGTAAGAAAAGTGTAGGGGGGAGGGGGGTCGACGCCCCCTCTACCCCTCCCCTTCTCCCTAGGGGGGAGAGGGATCTTGATGCCCCTTTCCCTCCCCTAGAACCCCTTTTGACAAGCTATCACCTTTAAGCCAGCGGAGGACTAACACAGACTCGCCTCTCTCTCTCTTTCTCTCTCTCTCTCTCATACACACAAACAGACAGATACTATAGCAGATTCAGATCACCCGTGCATTTGATGTCTAGGCCAGTCAGTCCCTTACGACGCTCCTGATTGGCTGTTGATAAGCCAATGACAGGGCTGGAATCTCTCCTCAGTCTCTCTCGAGAGTTCACATAGGAAGGATGTATGTTCCACCTCTCCTGAAAGACGTATACCTCAGAAGAGGTGGAATATAGATCCTACCCATGTGAACTCTCGAGAGAGAGACTGAGGAGAGATTCCAGCCCTGTCATTGGCTCATCACCAGCCAATCAGGAGGATGTAATTGGACGACATCCTCGGGGAGGAGTCTGGAGACCGTGGAACAGCTGCAGTTTCCCTGAGGATGTCTTGCAACTAGGACCTCGAAAGGACCAAGCGAAGATGCAATACTTTACTTCACTACTCTAAATCAGTTCGTCTCTTGATTGCATCGTTTATATTCAATTTTATTTTTTTTGACTCATTAGTTTATTTTTTTAATGTTCAGATGATTCTTTCAAACGAACACCGTAATATTCTTCGGAAGCTTGAATTTCTAGTCAGTGGCTCCTTTGGTGGTGGGCTTGTTTCATGTTAATAGATAATAATAATAATAATAATAATAATAATAATAATAATAATAATAATATAATAATAATAATAATAATAATAATAATTAATAATAATAATAACAATTTCTCATTACCTTCTGTTACTTCTTTCAAATGAACGCCATAATAATCTTTGGAAGCTAATATATTATTTAATAAATAAATAAATAAATAAATAAATAAATAAATAAACGCCTCAGTGGCGTGATCGGTGTGGTCTTGACCTGCCACCTCGGTGGCCGCGAGTTCGATTGTCGGGCATTCCATTGGGGTGTGAGAGATGTGTATTTCTGGTGATGAGAAGTTCACTCTCGACGTGGTTCGGAAGTCACGTCAAGCCGTTGGTCCCGTTGCCTGAATAACCACTGGTGGTTCCATGCAACGTAAAAACACCAACATACAAACAAATAAACCTTAATTAAGAATAATAATAATAATAGTAAGGTTCATCCTTAAAGAACTATGTCAGTTACATTTGCTTTCGGTACAAAAATCACTGCATGATCCGTAGCAGGACTGGCGTCGCGCAAGGTAAGCACTAGTATCCCAGCGCCCTTTTTCATGATGAAAGCCGGCGGCGACACCTCACGGAAATCAATCAATCAATCATGCCATTCGGCAGGTACCCACCTCTGGACGGGTGACATTTTTATGAAAATGTCAGGGTGAAAATTTAAATTTGTCTGTGAAGTCTTGTTACATCTTTCAGATTCTCCTCTCTCTCTCTCTCTCTCTCTCTCTCTCTCTCTCTCTCTCCTCCTCTCCTCCTCCTCCTCCTCCTCCTCCTCCTCCTCCTCCTCCCCCCCCGCCCCCGGTGAGGGACACTAGTATAGTGTCTGTGATTTCCTCCAAATGTCAACACGTCTCTTACTGAGTATTTTATTGTCCGAGGTTGTAGTTATATCTGTCCGTCCCTCCCTTTTTTTTTCTGTCCGCCCTCAGATCTTACAATCCACTGAGGCTAGAGCGCTGCAAATTGGTATGGTAATCGTCCACCCTCCAATCATCAAACATACCAAATTGCAGCCCTCTAGCCTCAGTAGTTTTCTTTTTATCTTAGGTCAGAGTTAGTCACGATCGTGCGTCTGGCACCGCTATATCTGCTAATAACACAGGTCACCATCGGGCCGTGGTTGGAAGTTGCATTGGCCGTGGCTGAAAGTTTCATACATCATTCTACGCTATGCAGAAAACTCGATTGCGCTGAAGTTTACTTTTTTTTTTTTTTTTTTTTCATTCAGTGACTGTTCATTTCCTTTGACTGCCAGCTTTGGAATTCCCTTCGTACCTCTGTTTTTCCTGGCTCATAAAATAGCCTTGCTTTTCCCGTTGTCAAGTTCTACCATTTTAACTTCCTTTCCGTTTTACTTGTTCTTTTCGGCCCTGGGCAAGAATCGGGCATTAGGCTGCCCTGCTGAGCACGATGATCTTCGTGTTTTGGATGATCAAATCAAGAGGCCATCTCCCGGGATGTGATCATCCAAAACACGAAGATCATCGGGAAGGCCCCTGATGCCCGTCGGTTGCGCCTGCTGGAGGCGCTTCTCATCCACCAAGTGAAACCTACACTAAATACGACGCAGGAAGAATTTCTCCTCCCTACGAGTATGAGAAGACCTGCCACCAACAATGACACCACCGAGCACGACAACTCTACGGAAGAGAACGCCCCCGAACAAAATACTCCTGCAGCCACCCATAATCAAGTGAGCCGTGACGTCCTGCAGCGTAGCGAAACGCCCATCAACGTAACCGCGCCGCTAAGGAGGTCAAGACGGCTGCAGGACTTACAGCATCGCAACCATCAACGCGTGGAAAGTGGCTTGAGACCCGGTTCAAGCCACCAATGAAAACGAAGACCTACCGCCACCAGCCAATAGTAGATTGGCATGGGGCAGACCCCCCTGCTGTCAACTCCAAATATAAACGAGGACGGACACCGCTTCAAGATCAGTCCACCCTCAGCTTCCCAGCCCGAGGATGTCTGGCAGCTCCAGACGAAAGCTCGCTTCAAGAGAGAGAGAGAGATAGAGAAGTATAGAGAGAGAGAGAGAGAGAGAGGAGAGACATATATATATATATATATATATATATATATAATATATTATATATATATATATCGTTAATGACTTTGATAACTATGGTATGATAGTTTATCTGTAAAATTCAAATATTTACACCAATTTTGACTCTGTATTTGAGCATGACCTCCATAGGCGCTCTACTAGCCTAAGTAGCACGGAAAAAGCCGCTATTCGGAAAATAGAGAAGAATCTCTACAAGTGTAACGCTGCTGAAGTAGCCATTACTTTTAATAAAGTATGCTTGAGAGAGGGTCTGCTTCCTAAGTACAATAATAAATAATAATAATAATAATAATAATAATAATAATAATAATAATAATCATATAAAATAATAATAATAATAATAACCCCCTATTGGTGGGCTTGTTCCATTATGAATAGAGTTCGTCTCTTCTGAATAATAATAATAATAATAATAAGGGAATTAATAATAACTAATAATAACTAAATAATTTAATTTTAATACCCCCTATTGGTGGGCCTCCTTTTAATTGAATAGGGTTCGTCATCTTCTGAATAATAATAATAATAATAATAATACCCCATATGGTGGGCTTGTTCTATATGAATAGAGTTCGTCATCTTCTGAATAATAATAATAATAATAATAATAATAATAATAATAATGTGGCACCGTGGAGGAGTGGGTTAGGTCGTCAATGGACTTAAGTCAAGTTAAGCAACATTGGGGCTGGTCAGTCGTTGATTCCTTGGGAAAGGATCTTTACCATAATTTCCTCTGTCTACTCAGCTGTAAATGAGTACCTATCCCTGATGGGGTAGGGTCCAGCTATGGGTTAAATAGAAATGAAGGAATAAACGACAACGACGTAAATGGAACCTCTGGCAACAGAGGAGCTTCGTCCGGCAACCAGGTATTCAACCCAATTGAAGGGGAAGACGGTCAGGTACTTGGAGGTCGTCATCCAGGAACTGATCACCACAACGACAGTAATCAACAGCCTGAGATTGGAGCTACAGAAGCAAAAAGGAAGAAATGGACAAGAGAAGAAAATAAGGAAATATGGAGATGCTACATCAGAAGCAACCCGACGGAGAGAGGATATAGAAGAAGATTGGTCAACATCTGGAATGAGAGGAATAACACCCCCCAAACAGAGCAGAGGCTGGCAGACCAAGTAAGGAACATAAAGAAAAAGAACTGGCTCTCCCCAACAGAAAGAGAAGAACTGGAAAGGGAAATGTCACACGAAGACGAACTGAGAGACGATGCCACAGAAGACGACAGGGAGGATGAGGTATCAAACAACGACACACAAAGAAACACCGACGAAGTAACAGAGAGGACGGAATGGGTAGAAAAGATTAAACAATGGATGGAGCCAGAAATTAAGGGAGAAAACAAGTGAGGTCAATGAAATAATGGGCATAATACACACCACCAGTATCACAGAAACAAATAACTTGGCATATGCAGGAGCAAGATTAGTAGCAGAACTGATGGGGATTCGAACACCAACACCACCAGCACAACCAACCCAACAGAAACCAAAACAGCAACCTCCTTGGAAAAGGCGCCTGGAAAAGCAAATCATGGTGATGAGATCTGACTTGAGTAAACTGAAAGAGATGACAGAAAAGAGGCTAAGAAGCAAGAAAACAAGGGAGGAACTCAACGAGAAATACAAAGTACAGACGGCCAACGAAGAATTGGCGTAGTTTCTTAATTCATTGTTCGTTATGGAAATATTGCCATATGCAGGTGCCATATTATTTACTTAACAATAAATAACATTTCCTTTCAAAGGTGCTATACTTGAAATAAATTGCATTAGAACTGAGTAGACTTATTCAATGTATTAAAGATAATCATTTTGCAAAGTAAGGGAAATATATACCGATGGGTCCACGATTTCTAATTTTATTCTCAACTCTAGCTTCGTGACAGCATACCGAAGATTTTGAAGTTGGCTTTGCTGCCGCTCCAGTCTTGACTCAACATATCGTACTGCACTGGGGTGTTGTCATTTCGTCTCCTACAACCGATGAATAATACATCAAGGCGTTAACATTCTTTGAAAACGATGTTTAGTTAAACTAATTTTGCCCTTTGATCAATAAAATAATTTGCATGACACATTTAGTGGGCCTAAATTGGACTTCTGATTTTCCCACATGATTAGCCTAGGTCTATTTTCAGCAGCATACTCTCTCGGATAAGTAATAGTATTAATGAATATTTAAATCGACAATATATATATATATATATATATATATATATATATATATATATATAATTAATCTGCTTTATTTGACTATTCCCGATATTCTTGTTTTATTAGCCATGTTCGCCATTCTTCTTATCCTATTCATAATTGCTTACATAATTAACTCAGATCTAGCTATTCAAAGTCAAAGCGCAATCATAAAAAAATCAAACGAATATAATTCAGTCTTATTTTTTTATCAAATTCCTTGCATATCATCCTGTTTCATTTGGACACCTTGGAAAGCTGTGGGAGTCAAAACTGACGAATACATTAAGAAAGGCTTACTTTCCTTAAAGCTTTCTTAGGTTGATCTTTCTGTAGCTATTCATTTCTTCTAAATGGAAATTAATTCAAATTAGTTTCACATATATACCTACTAGACCTACTACCATAAACATATTATAAGTAGCTGAAAGGATAAGAAATATGAAAGGTGACGTTCTCGTTTAAGTCTATTTCATATGTTTTTCTTTCAAAAAAAAAACCTACTGCTTTAATCAAGGGTTGCTCTTTGACGGCTACAGGGTGTAACACGAGTGTATGCACATATTTTGTGGAATGAAAGATAAAGTTTCTTTGAACAGAAAATATTTTATAAACATGCATTTTAAGGCGTCTGTTGTCGGTGCGGGCAATTTGAAAATAACCGTTATCATTAGTGATGCTTTCACGAGATGGAGTTCGTAGTGAGCTGAGAAGTCGGATCTAGTCGCCTGAGATGTAGAAGAGAGCGGAGGTGGCGTATAGGAGTGATGGAAGGATTAGGCCGATGTTAATAAAGTATCTCCCAATAAATTGTATTCTTTTGGTTTTGAAGAAAAAAATGCATGCATCATTGAAACCGTTTCCCTCCCTATCCGTGGTATTCACTGGCCACCGATAAAAAACAAAACAAAAAGAGTAAGCCTAACTGAATCTTTCATCCATCAAAGATAAGTTTGCTTATTCATTAGACTTATTCATTTGACAACTATCAAAGACTTCAAGTGTAGATTTAAAAATCTCTTCCTCTCCATCTGAAGTATTCATCAGACACCAGCCATAAGCGTAGAGCTAGTTATGATTCCTGGTTCAGCAATGTCGTGACGAGGCACTAGAATTCAAAGTTCACAAATGAATGTTGCTCAGCAACATTTACACCACTGTATTGTCTTGCTCTCATGTGGTGCTTCGAGGTATTCCAGCTCTAGGCCCATGTTCTAAATTTTGCCGTTCTTTAAACAATTTTATTCATCTATGTATGATTCTCTCCGGTTTATTAAGCTATCTTGATATCTCTCCAACAGGAACTTGCACCGAATGCAGGGCAATAATTCTCTCGCTCATCGAGGGATGTTTCTTAGACCGATAAATAACACATTAACATTAGATTCCCGTGCACATAACATCAAAAGCAATAAAGTGAGGTCGCATGGTTCACACTGTTAGGATATCGTTTTTTTTTTTTTTTTTTTTTTTTTTTTAATTTGATAGCATTTTGTGAGATTCCAATATTTTCTGTAAAATTTAACAAATGGAATAGTTCAACTAACTTCAACTTAATATTGAAATGATAATTTAAGGACTATGTTTATGTGATACTACTAGTGATAGGTGTCTCCTATCTATTTGGTAATGTATATCTATGGTTGTGATATGATGTTTTTTATCACTTCGTTTCGTTCACGTCGATTTTGCTATATGGAAAATAGTTTTACACAATAACATAACATAATGTTCTATAGATATCAGTGACTGTTTTTAACGTCATTACACATGATTTCTTCCATCTTTGAAAAGAAAAATAGATAAATAAGGCATGAATCGTACGTCAGGCAGGTGAACGAAAAATTATGAAACTCTGCCACGAGATTTTTGGCCGACAGTACAAGAAGATTTAAAACAGAGGCTTAAGGCCAAAGCACATAAGATCCAACGGTACATGAACAGGAATAAGGGATACCAACAGAACAAACTATTCGGAACCAACCAGAAAAGACTATACAGCCAACTAAGAGGGGAAGACAACCACCCAGAAATTCCTGAAGCCGAACCAAGTAAAAGACTCTGGGAAAACATATGGAGCAATCCGGTATCACACAACAAACATGCAACATGGCTCCAGGAAGTCAAGGAAGAAGAAACAGGGAGAATAAAACAAAGATTTACAGAGATCACGAC
>NC_087214.1:67522248-67552882 GCF_015104395.2 Macrobrachium nipponense
AGTCACGCCAAGCCGTTGGTCCCGTTGCTGGATAACCGCTGGTGGTTCCATGCAACGTAAAAACACCACACAAATAAACAGTAATAATTCGCGCTACCTCGGAATTCATATGTTTTCATATATATATATGTTAACCGAAGGGGAATTTTATTAGTCGTACAGACATTCGTCGGCTCAAGGGCTTCGTCCTGTGGGATAAGTCCTTTGAATCTTGGTTTCCGAAGTTCGTCGATTGTCGTATCAATCAAAAAAATTCCCCTTCCGTTAACGTATGTGAACATATATTAATTCCGAGGTAGAGCGAATGAGATATTAAAGGACATTTGTAGCTTAATGCTTATATATATATATATATATTATATATCTATATATCTATATATATATATTCGGAAGTATGTGCATGTATGCTCATCATTCCTCCAAAATAGCTCTAAATATAGTAGAGTCAAAACAACCGTGCATTTGACGTCTAGGCCAGTCCCTTACGACGCTCCTGATTGGCTGCTGATAAGCCAATCACAGGGCTGGAAACTCTCCTCAAGTCCTCGCTCAGTCTCTCTCGAGAGTCCACATAGGCAGGATGTATGTTCCACCGCTCCTGAGAGAGAGAGACTGAGAGTTTCCAGCCTTGTGATTGACTTATCAACAGCCAATCACGAGCGTCGTAAGGGACTGGCCTAGACGTCAAATGCACGGTTGATGTGAATCTACTATAGCCTGTTGCGTATTCGTCCACAGATGCAACTTTTCATGAGCAATCTTCAGCCGTGCATTACTGTCTGCAAGGTTGTGGCCTCTCTGGCCAAAATTCCAGTTTAATGGATATTTTATCCTCACGTTATCCCGGAATCCATGATATTAATATTAGTATTAGGAGAATCATGACTAGAATATATCATACTTTTGTATAAAAATGAGCTTACGTGTAAGGAGAGTATGGAGAGTGGGCACTTCCCCAAAAAATAACTATTATTCGAAATATATTTGTAGCTTTTGTGTTCATGTTTCTTATTGTTTTTTCTTGTAGAATTATCTGTATTGCACATGCAGAGTATATTATACATTGAGCTTGTTTCTGTAGCGCAATGCATCAGACATAAGACTTATACACTTACTGGAAACTCATTTCTGTTCCATGAACAATACTTTAGTGTTTTACTAAGAAGATGAAGGTGTCATTCAGTGATGCCCTCACTTATGCCCTGCCTGTTTGTCCCAATCCGTTTGTCCGCCATCAGATCTTGAAAACTGCTGAGGCTAGAGGGCTGCAAATTGGTACGTGGATCATCCGCTCTGCAGTCACCAAGCATACCAAATTGCAGCCCTCTAGCCTCCTCAGTAGTTTTGATGGTATTTAAGGTTAAAGTTACCCATGGTCGTGCGTCTGACAACTCTATAGTATAGGCCACCAGTGGGCCGTGGCTGAAAGTTCCAAGGGCCGCAGCTGAGAGTTTCATGCAGCATTTAGAGACTATACTACAGAGAATTCTACGCATTTTTTTTACTAGTTTATGTTTATTTCCTAGTCATTGTTTAGTGAAAGAACCAACGAAATATTGATGTAGATTTTGAGGTCGACCTGGATTCTTGTCCAAGTTTTTATTTATTCATTTTTTGGGAAAATATTTACTTTTGTTCCTATAGCGCTTTTAATTCAGGGTAACCTTTCCGCCGGTCGCAGTAGGTGGTGTACGCTCTCAGAGTACCGTCAGCAGTCGGTGATAAGATACCAGTTGTGTATGTGTGTGTGTGCGTGCGTGTATCTGACGTCAATGAAGCCCAGATAACGCAGATAAGGAGCACGAACACAGGCCGTCCCTGATAAGACGACCGATAGCTGATTATGGTTTCAATTCCGTTAATAAAAAAAAAAGAATGCGGTGTTTACGTAAGCAACGTACCTAACCACTGGTCGTCGCCGCCATTATATGTCTTACGATAATTAGTTTTCAAGAAGAAGGTGAAACACGTAAAAAGGCAATAATCCCGTTTTCTATACAGTATAAATAATCAAGGCCGTGATGGCCTGTCTTGTTGCCAGAAGCACGATCACGGCCGATATTAAACTTTGGATAAAAATCAAAACTGCTGAGGCTAGAGGGCTGCAATTCGGTATGGTTGATGGTTGGATGGTGGGTCATCTACGTACCAATTTGCAGCCCTCTAGCTTCGGTAGGTTTAAAGTTCTGATATCACGTTTGTTTCCTCCCCTCTGTTGTATTTGTAATTTTTTCTCCGGTAACTGTTCGTATGCATATATATATATATATATATATATATATATATATATATATATATATGTATATATGTAATATATAATATATATATATATATATATACGTATATATATATATATATATATATATATATAGGTATATATATATACAAACACCGTTATGTTTGGTAGGCCTTCTAATCGATTCTAGAAGAGTTATGTGTTATGTTTCACTGCACGTATGTTTGTTTTGTGTGTGTTTTTGTATTTTTCTGGTTGGGTTTTGTTTAAAGCTGTGTTTTGTTTTTCTTGTGGGTTTGTGTGGAAGTTTGTTTGTGTGTGTGGAAGTTGTTCGTGTCCCTACTTCGGTGCGTGTGAGGTTGGTCGTCTACTCGGAATGGAAGAGGAAGAGGGAGGGAAAGAGAGAAAAGCAGTGAAAAAGAAAGCAAAAGAGAGAAAATGGAGAGAGAAACAGAAAATTAGGGAGCGAAAGAGAGGAAAAGAGAGGAGAAAGAGAAATGTAGAGAGAGAGAGAGAGAGAGAGCAAGAGAAAATGAGAGAGAAAAAAAACAGAGAATTAGAGAGCGAAAGAGATGAAAAGAGAGGAGAAAGAGAACAAAAGAGAGAAATGTAGGGAGAGAGAAAAAAATTAGAGAGCGAAAGAGGAAAAGAGAGGAGAAAGAGAAAATGAGAAAGAAATAGTTGAGAGCATTCGAGCGAAAGAGAGAAAGAGCAAAAGAGAGAAAAAAAATTGTGAACATTAGAGAGTGAAAGAGAGGAAAATAAGAGCAGAAAGAGGGCAAAAAAGAGACATGTAGAGAGAGAGAGAATCATTTATTACCTTTTTTCGTTAGTGTCTGTCGATATATATATATATATATATATATATATTTATATATATATATATATATATATATATATAAAACAATTTTATGTAAATATAACAATTTTGGGGCAACGGAAGTTCTTAAAGAAGACCGGAGAAATCCGCTTCGTGGCCGTTTGATAAAGGTGGGTGTAATGGGGGGTTTTGGGTTGGGGGGGGGAGCGTGAAGAAGGATAGAGGGGCCAGGGGGAGGGGGTATTAGTTCTGGTTCAGAATTATGAGAGAAGTGAATAATTGGAATTGACTTTGTCTCTCCGTCCACACTTTTTCTGTCCGCCCTCAGATCTCAAAAACTACCGAGGCTACAGGGCTGCTAATTGGCGTGTTGATCATCCACCCTCCGATTATCAAACGCACTAAATTGCAGCCCTCTAGCTTCCTCAGTACTCTTTTATTTCCATTGAAGGTTAAAGTTAGCCGTGGATCGTGCATCTGGCAGCGCTTTCCAGGCCACGTGACGCACCCTCACTCTACCGTATCTGGTGAGCAACTGAAGAGCTGACGGTCCGGTCGGTCTGACTCGGCCATAGCTGATGGTTTTATCCAGCGTTGTACATTAACTTCGGCGCATTTTTTATTGATATATTTTATTATTATTTTTTTTTTTTTAATGTGGCATGACTAAATAAGTATCGATTAATTACCTGTTTTCAAGTTGCGTGTCTAAACTTCTACGACTTTTTATTTTTTTTATTTTTTTTGGTCTTAAGTGGCAACGAACAAAGCCTCAACTTTATCAGATGAGGTAGGCACTTAATGCGTTCCTGTTTCTCAAGTGGAAGACTGTTATCAGTAATGCCTTGTACATAGCAGTTTCTTCAAATGTGCAAGAGCTTCATGACGCGGGAACCGACCGTGAATTAGTTACGACAGAGACGGAGATCCTATGAACACACTTCTCTTGGACTGAATAATAGATCTCTGTCTCGGTATACTGGTGTATGAGCCGCGGCCCGTGAAACTTCAACCACGGCGGGGTCTGCGTTCCCCCTGAAATATTAAGATTGAAGCTGAATATAAAATGGAAATGCAAAATATATAATAAGAAAAAAAGAAAAATATATCGAAAATAATGAAAGAAGTTTCTCTCACTTCCCAAATCTGCTGATCGTCGTTGGATGTAACCTCGTTAGCCCACGAATATACCCTTAACCCCCCGAATTTCCTAATGTCTGTCTCCCCCCCCTGCTCTTCTACTTCCTACCTCCTTGTCCCTGTTTCATTCCCATATCCACGTGGAGAGCGAGTCTGTCTCTCTCTCTCTCTAGGATGTAGATACGATTTGCTTTTAGCATCTCTCTCTCTATTGCGTCATGCCCTAATGCGAGTTTCCTCTCTCCGGACGGCTGGGTCTGTCTTGCTCCATTCTCTCTCTCTCTCTCTGCTCTCTCTCCTCCTATTACCTATTATCCTTTCTCCCTCCTCCTCCTCATCCTCCTCCTCCTATTACCGAACCCACAACCTATCTCCGATCCCGTCCACGAGGTGATGATGTTGTAACCGACCATTATTATTTTCTAAGAATTTATATTCGCAACTTTTTTTTTTTCTTTTTAGTCACAAAACGGCGTCCATATAGAGCAGCCTTACCAGAGGCCGTCCATTTTTTAATGTAATCAGCTCTCATCGAATTCTTATTTTTTTTTTTGTTATTGTTCTCTTTCGGTTATCGAAAATATTGGGGCGAAAATATATAGAGTTTCTAAACTACTCTACGTTTGTGTTATGTATTTATACTGTAAATGCTTTTGTATTTGCTGTATCCTTTTTGCTATTGTGTTTGTAGGTTGTGTGATTTTATTGTGTATGTATATATATATATATATATATATATATATATATATATATATATATATATAGAGAGCGAGAGGGAGATGAGATAGAGCTTGAGAGGGAGATGAGAGAGGGAGAGATATATGTATATACATATATATATATATATATATATATATATATATATATATATATATATATATATATATATACATCGACTACAAAACCTTTAATTGTAATTAATCTTACTTTTTTTCTGTATACATGTATTTATTTATGTGTTGTTCAAGGCAGATTTATTATTAATTAATAATAATAATAATAATATAATAATAATAATAATAATGAAAAGTTGATGCCGAGGCCATAAGTATATATAGTATTAGCAACGACAAAGTTGAGGCGATAAAATGAGTAACAAATAATAATAATAATATATATAATAATAATAATAATAATGAAAAGTTGATGCCGAGGCCATAAGTATATATAGTATTAGCAACGACAAAGTTGAGGCGATAAAATGAGTAACAAATAATAATAATAATAATAATTATTATTATTTACAATAATCATAATCACTACAAACGAAGATACTGGTTATACTATTAAAAGATATTAAGATAATAATAAAAAGAATTAAATGAAGACATAAACAAAGAAAATAAAAAGTCACGTTATTCAAGTACGAATTCCGAGGACTGCAGAAATTGCGAGACAGAGATTGTGTGTGTGTGTGTGTGAGCTTGCGCGCGCGCAACGCAGGCGCCCTTAACCAGTAGCAGTATATTATTCGTGAATCTCACGTTCGTGGCAACACGGCACGTTCGGTTTTTATGGCTTACCTCGGGACGTGACTCTCTCTCTCTCGCACACACACACACACACGCACGCACAGTTTTCTTCATTAGCTGCAGATGAAGTTATTCAAGACTCGCTCTCTCTCTCTCTCTCTCTCTCAGAGGTTTCCTCATTAATTGCCGACGAAGTTCTCTCTCTCTCTGTTTTCCTCATTAAATGCAAGTGAAGTTCTCTCTCTCTCTCTCTCTCTCTCTCTCTCTCTCTCTCTCTCTCTTCTTCTCTCTCTCTATATATATATATATATATATATATATATATATATATATATATATATATATATAGTATATGTATACATTAAAACATTTAGTCGATTTTTCTAAGTATTATTATTATTAATTTTATTATTATTATTAGTATTAGTATTATTATCATTATAAGAATTTAATGTATCTGTTAAACATGTCCAGTATACGCCAAGATCATAACGAATAATATTATTGCTTTATCTTTATTAACTAGAAAAGCAACTTCCTTTTTAAGAAAAAATCAGTCCAACTTATTCATAAACACATTTTAAAACTGTTCGAATTATTGAAAATAATGTCGTAGTTTTACCTAGAAATAAAATCTCACTATTTTTGTTTATATATATAATATAATATTTTTAGTCTATGATTCGCCATTACCTTCAATGCTGTGTCATACAATCACCATTCTGCGAGAGAGAGAGAGAGAGAGAGAGAGAGAGAGAGAGAGAGAGAGAGAGAGAGAGAGAGAAATCCCAACAACTTCATTTGAATCCAATATGGAAAACTGAGAGAGAGAGAGACTGACAACTTCATCTGAAACTAAGGAAAACAGAGAGAGAGAGAGAGAGAGACTAGAACAATTTCACATGCATCCAACCAAGAAAACTGAGAGAGAGAGAGAGAGAGAGAGAGAGAGAGAGAGAGAGAGACGAAGGTCTACCGTGGGAATTCCGTTCCCCTCGAAGTCACAGCAATGTGGAGGAACCTTTACTATATACGCTGCTGCTGTTGCGTCGTCGTGGCGGCGGCGGCGACGGGCGGTGAGTCACCGCCGCGACCGACCGACAGGAAGGAAGGAAGGAAGGAAGGAAGGAGGAAGAAGAGAAGTGAGGAAGGAGGAAAAACAGGAAGGAAGGTGAGGTGAGAAGGAATTGCGTCACGTTCGTTGTATTATGTACTACTCCCGGCTACGCTATGTCCCCCAAGTGACCTTCTCCGGTGTTAGTTGCGTCTAGGAGAGAATGTTGGGTTTGGTCAGGAATGTTAGGTTAGGTCTAGAATGTTAGGTTTGGGTGTGGTCTAAGTTTGTTGGGGTTGGTCTTGAATGTTACGTTTAGATGTGGTCTAGAATGTAGAGTTTAGTTTAGAATGATAGGTGTGGTAGAACGTAGGGTTTAGTCTAGAATGTTAGGGTTGGTCTAAAATGTTACGTTTAGGTGTGGTCTAGAACGTAGGGCTTAGTCTAGAATGTTAGGTTTGGTCTATAATGTTAGGGTTTAATCTAAAATGTTAGCTTTGGTCTAGTATGTTACGTTTAGGTGTGGCCTAGATTTGTTGGGTTTGGTCTAGAATCCTGGGTTTTGGTTAGGTCGAAAAAGTCGGGTTTGGGTTTGTTTGGGTTTTGGTTTAGAATGTTGGTGTTAGGTTTAGATGGTTGGTTCAATTTAAAATGTCTGGTTTTGGTCTATGAATGTTGGTGGTAGGTCTAGAGGACTAGATGTTGGTTGAGGTCTTCTTTGTTATCAGAAATGTCAAGCAAATCATAGTACCAGTTTTTTTTTTTTCTTTATCTTTTCATTCATTTTGTTGAAGTTTAATTCGTCTGAACAGAATCCCTAATGCATCTAGATAAGTGTTGAGGTAGACCCAACCCACCCCAAAAACAAACTAGGCCTAAAACCAAACGAGAGAATAACGGACTAAAGAAAAAAAAATAAACTAAAACTAACGGAAGAGATAAACCGAAATTTTACCGGAAGTCAATAGGGGGAGCGAAGGGAAAGGTCACGCGGTGGGCGTGGCTTAGACAGACAAACAGACCGACGGACAAAAACGCACATACACACAAACTGATGTTGGTCAATGGAACACTTTGTAAGGACAAGCAGACAGGCGTGTCTGTCTGTCTGTGTGAACGTCTCGCTTCGCAAAACCGGCTGGGAAGGTCCCCCTCCCTTAGAAACACCTCCCTAAAGAAGGGGGCCAGTTCCTACCTCCCTCCTCCCCCTTTAGAGGGGTGGTAGTGGACGTTTGAGATGAATAGTGGGGGGTGGAGGGGAGGAGAGAAAAGGAGGGAGGGTGGGAGGAGGAAACACGATGCGGAGGGAGTGTGTTGTTATTGTGTAACCCCCCCCCCCTCCTCTTGAACCCCTCCCCCTCACCCTGCTTCCACTTCTCTAGCCCCGTAATATTACTCCGTCATGTGACTGTGACGTCATAAATATATACACACCTTTGAATAATAATAATAGCAATAATGTACAGTATGGTTTATATATATTATATATATATATATATATAATATTATTATTATTATTATTATTATTATTATTATTATTAAGCACAAAACAGAGGATAAAACATACTAAAATGAATTAGAATATAAAGGCTAGACTCGTATCAGCCTAAAAAAAATTACAATAGAATTGTGCGTACAAGCGTAATTTTCCTAATAATTACAATTTAGTTTAATGTAATGTAATCAGCGGTCATTTAAGAAAAGTATAATCAGTATAAAGGTGATTAGTTTCTCGTATAAATGCAGTATGCGACGTATCTCGCAACCGATATTGTCGGCCATATTTCACACTCGGAAAATACAGCAATTAATGACTCCCAGAGCCCAGATTAAGTTACAGGTACAGATCAGCCAGTCGGCAGTATGCTACAGGTGTTGGTTTACAGGACGACTGGTATTAGTGGCGTTAGGCCTAGTCCGATTAGTCAATCTGATATGTGATTTACAGGTGTCTGGTGATGTTAGTAAATACAGCCGATGTATTTCAGCTGTAGTGACGAAGTTTATGTCAAATCGTTAGTGTAAGCTGACGAAAAATACAGATACAGAAAAAACTACAGTAAGTCAGTCTAGTTTTCGTACTAAAACTGTTTTAAAATACAGAACAATCTCTGTTGTATTGAAGGTACAGATTTTACGGTACAAGCTACAGTTTTCGTGCTAAATCCAGTGTTGATAAAGAAATTACAAAAATAATCTGTTGGATTGAAAGTACAGAAACTAGAGTACAATCTACAGTTTTCGTGATAAATCCAGTGTTGATAAAGAAAATAAAAAAAAATAATCTGTTGGATCGAAGGTACAGAAAATACGATAACACAATCTACTTGTTATCGTACTAAATCCAGCGACGTAATCACTGCTTCCTCATCTAATACGGTAATGTATCCCCGCAGTTGTAACGCTAGAGACTCCGTTATATCAAAAAAACCAGTCTAGGACATCATCATGATACAGAAGAAGGCTGCAGCGGGGATAACCTGTTTTTGTAACGCCGTTGCAGGAACTACAGAAACTGCAAATGTTAGTCTGCTGTAGAGTCTACTACACTCATACAGGAGAGACCCACGTGGTTCACAGACGTCTCCCGCCACTGAAAAGCGCGCCAATGGCTTCCCGCGTTCATCGGATGTTTATATCACGCCCCTCTCCCTTACCCCCCCCCCCCCCATATCTCTCTCTCTCTCTCTCTCTCTCTCTCTCTCTCCGACACCACGTCTTCCTTTCCTCACCGTTATTTTCTCTAGCTAGCTTACTCCCCCATTCTTGTCCCTACCTCCCTCCCCCCCTCTATCCCTCCTTTCCTGCCCGAGCCGTTAATTCACCTCCCTCTTTCCCTCCCTCCCTCCCACCCCCTACCCTTCCCCCGTCCCCCGAGGACTAACTTCCTCTCCATCGTCTGATGTGTCGCAATTTGGTAACCTTTTATTTTTTTTCTCTCTTTTTTTGCAACTTTCTCTGTTGCGATGTAATTCCGTACTTCCTTCTGGCATTAATACGAACTTTATTTAACCCTGGTTGATTTTACATATAAATAAACCCATATTTATGAATAATTATGTAAATTTTATCGATTAGAAAACGATACACTCCAAATTATTTACAGCTCGTCGCCATCGATCGGGAAACTAGTAGAGTATAGACCGATAATCGTCTTCTAGTCTCAGCTCTCTTTCTTTCGCACGCGTGCGTGCGTGCGTGATTTACGTGCCTGCGCCCACGCAGCGAGTGCGTAGGTACGCCGTGTTTTATATATATAAGGCGTTGCTCAACAGATGAGTCACGATCCATTCGATGCGCAGTTACGCACGTGCGCTCTCGGGAGGGGGGGGAGGGGGGAAGGAAGGAATCGAATATTGTCGATGCGCATTTATGTACCTTTTTTTTTTTTAATGTAATTTAGACAGTTTCTTAACCATGGGTAGGTAGATGTTCAACTGTTGTCGAATTTATTCCACCTTCCTCGGGTGTGTGTCTACGCATTATGTGAACATGTCACCAGTTATGTTGGCGACTGTCCGTAACTTATTTTATCTATCTCAAACTTGTTGAAAACAGATCAACAACTGTAAGTGGAGACCTAACACTGACTGTAATTCCTAACAAGTTCTTGACTTGTGTCCAACATGCTCGTGTTATGATTCCTAATAAGTTGTCGACTTGTATCCAACATGATTGTGTTACGATTCCTAATAAGTTGTTGACTTGTATCCAAGATGCTTGTGTTATGATTCCTAATAAGTTGTTGACTTGTATTCAACATGCTTGTGTTACGATTCCCAATAAGTTGTTGACTTGTATCCAAGATGCTCGTGTTATGATTCCAAATAAGTTGTTGACTTGTATCCAACATGCTTGTGTTACGATTCCCAATAAGTTGTTGACTTGTATCCAACATGCTTGTGTTACGATTCCCAATAAGTTGTTGACCTGTATCAAAGATGCTCGTGTTATGATTCCTAATAAGTTGCTGACTTGTATCCAACATGCTCGTGATGTGTGAGTGATATGTTGGCTACTTGTATTTGTGAAATTTGACTGTAGTTTGGATGCATCCTTATTGTATGCTACAGTAAGCATCCGCACACTGATAAGCCATGTCATCAACACATGTTGTCAACTTTTTGTGGACAAATCACAAACATGTTAGATACAAGTCAGTGACATCGTGGTTAATCATGTCCACTTTATTTTTACGTGGCTAGGAACCAAGTGGTTGCCTAGCAACCGGACCTACTACTTGTTGTGGGATCTGAACCACATCGAGAAATGAATTTCTATCAACAAAAATAAGTTCCTCTGATTTCACGTTGACAGAGCAGGGAATCAAACCCGGACCCTGAGATCGGTAGTCGAGAACGTAACCCACTCGTCTAGCGAGAAACAGGAGCACAGAAGGTTGTGGAGAATTCTAAAGCAATACAGTAGTGGTACTTTCTTTTAAAGAAATTAGATTTATGTATTTCTTGATTGTTGAGTAGGTATGATTACTTACTATAACACAGATACACACACACACACACACACACACACACATATATATATAATATATATATATATATTATATATATGTATATATACTATTTTTATTTATTTATTTACTTATTTACCCGGGATAACGAATAAACACACAACATTTGTATCTCTTACTACAGCTGTTTACCTTTAGCTAATCTGTAGCGTAAGTTATAAAATACAACACATGTTTGATACAGGTGCTGAGGTACATGTTAATGAACTTATGTTTCCGATACCCAAATTACCAATGGGCATCTGTTCTGCAGAATCTTAACCTTTGGGCAGTACCAGAAAAAAAACGGGGCCGGTCCAATACCAGTATTATTTTCGTGAGATTTTTATTTTAAAAATATTAAAAATATGTGTTTTAAGAATTCCTTGATTTTGGAATCATTAATATAATTCCAATTCACTTTATTTTAATTCGGTATCTGTATATACAATGCATTGATGTATTTTATTTTAAATATCTATTGGATGTTTTTGTAGGATTTTGATAGAACACAAATATTTGGTTTTAAGACTTTTTAGATGTGGGAATCTTCATTAGGTGAATTCAGTATAATTCAAGTTCGCTTTATGTTAATCTAATGTTTACATCTTATCCGGTACACTAATATATTTTTTAAAAATAATGTCCAGATATCACCTTTTATAATGAGAGAACGAAAGATAATGCTACAATGAGAGACAGAGATAATACTCTGTGATGAGAGAGAGATAACACCATATGATAGCAGGAGAGATAACGCTACGTACGACGAGAAAAGGAGGGATGGCAATCTCTCTATTGAGAGAGATAACATTCTCAATATTGAGAGAAGAAAGTAGTGGATAAATATGAGAGAGAATAAAGATAACCTCCGTGATGAGAGATGACATTCTCGATAACGAGAGAAGTTAAGGCGATAACACCTCATATTGAGAGATGATGGGAATGGATAACATACGAGAGAAAAAATTATATAACACAAATAATTCTTCACGAGTATAAATAAGTACGGGGAGCGTCAGATATACAATTAGTTTGTTTTTGCAAACCATCTATACAATTAACCTTTACGGCTTGATTAGGTTGGCATTCGTATGGTTTGTTTGTCCTTAAATTATTTATTCGACTTTTTTATGATTCGTAATTGTTTTTTTTTTTTATTTCACAAAGTGAAATTTCACAAAGTGAAATATATTGTCCGTCATTTTGAAGACTTTGTTAGATTGTGTAATATTTCTACGATTGGCTGAGGAAGAAGTTCTTGAATTTTGGTTGAGAGTCGTGAAATTTGGTTGAAACTTTCGTGTAATTTGGTTGGAAGTTTCGTGAAAATTGGCTGGAATTTTCGCGAAATTTGGTTGAAAGTTTCGCGAATTTGTGTGAAAGTTTCGCAAAATTTGGTTGGACTTTAGTTGAAAGTTTAGCGAAATTTGGTTGAAAGTTTCGCAAAATTTGGTTGGACTTTAGTTGAAAGTTTAGCGAAATTTGCTCGGAATTTGTTTGTAAGCTTAGCGAAATCTGTTTAAATCTTTCGCGAAATTTGGTTGAAAGTTTCGCGGAATTTGATTAAACGGTTCGCGAAATTTTGTTAAATTTTTCGCGATTTTTTTAAAAGTTTTGGTTGAAAGTTTCCTGAAATTTGCTAGAAGTTTTCGTTAAATTTGATTGAAAGTTTCGGGAAATATTGTAGAAATTTTCGCGAAAATTAGTTGACAATATCGCGAAATTTTCCGTGAAATCTGTCTGAAATTCTTGCGAAATTTGGCTAAAAGTCTCGTGAAATTCCATTGAAATTTGTCTCAAAGTTTCGTGAAATTTGACGTAAAGAAAATAATTCGCATATGTCCATTGTCCAGTAAAGTTAAGGAGAATATTTTTCTAATTTAGAGATTTAGCATATGCTCCCATTATATATGTATGTATGTATGAATATATATATATATATATATATATATATATATATGATATATATATATATATATATCTCGTCTTACTTTGCATCCTCTCTAATATTTGAGTCATCGTGGAATTCCTCCTTTTATATAATATATTCTAACGAAAATGATTAAGAGTCGACCAATTTAAACATTGATTGATCACATATCCTTAGTGTTATCTCCTCCCTTTGACAATACTTCATTGTAATCTAGGTAATTACTTTTATAAGGTAATACCATTAGCTAGTTTGCTGTTTGGATTTGCACGAAATGCAACTCCATTTGCCTAACTATTTATTAATGTTGGCTGAGCTGTGATACAGATATGTAGAATTTAAATCTCTCTCGTTGACAACAATAAAACAAGTCTTGGTACAGGTATTTATAAATCTACGGTGCTTGCTTGTACAGTCTGGATGGCATTATTTTGTAATGAATGAAATTTTTGAAAACTCGGATTTGTTATATAAGATTTAGAAGTCCATCAAATTTCCAGTGATCCACTTCATTGATCTGTAGGTAGCCCAACAGGAAATTTATTAAAAATCCATTTGTGAACTTAAAAAAAAAATGAATTGACAGACTAATTATAAACACCAAAACGTATTTATAAGTCATGTTCAATATGTATTTAATTTTGCCTCTTGATGTAGAAACTGAGATGTAAACGCTGCTCGTGAAATGCATTGTTGCAAACAGGCCGCCTGCAACTCTTTTATTATGCAATCAGCCCTTGCGTGAAGGAGAATTGTGGTTGTAAAAACACTTGTTACAACCCTTTAAACGTTCTTGGTAATTGTCTCCCCGCGTGCTTGGATGTTTACGTGTTGTCATGATTAAGTTTATTGTCATCGTCGTAATAGAGTCGCTTAACGAAGCTGTAATGTGTCTTCATTTTATTTTCTTTTATTTAACGGAGGCCTAAATAAAGTTGGAGACATACGATGCTGTGAATTGCTACTCACTTTATTTTTTTATTTTTCTGTTAATTGATGATTTATTGAAACTTCTCTTATAATTGAGAGATTCTGTTTTGTGTCGGTTACGTATTTCTGTAATTATCCAGAGATACAGCCACGCCATTATACTTCAAATCCTTCTGTAACGTTTTCATGATTCCCGTAATACATGGATACAGTTTCGTCACTGTATCCTGTAATACAGGAATTCAGTTTCATCACTATTACCCCGTAATACATGAGACAGTTTCGTCACTGTATCCTGTAATACAGGAATACAGTTTCATCACAGTACCGTAATACATGAGTACAGTTTCGTCACTGTACCCCGTAATACAGTTTCGTCACTGCACCCTGTAATACAGGAATACAGTATCATCACTGTACCACCATAGTACAGAAATAGTTTCATCACTGTACCCCGTAACTTCACTGACAATTCCCTAACTAATATTTCCGTCTATCTGCTTGTTTGTTAGGTTGCTTGCTTGTATACCTGCTTGTTTGTTTGTTTGTTCGCTTGTTTGTTTCCTTGCTTGCTTGCGCGCACGCAAACTTCATCCCAACCTATCGCTTACGAACAAATCCCTTTTCGTGTAAATATGAATTTTTTTTTTTTTTTTTGTATGTTTTTTTTTTTTTCATCTTGTTGACAATGTAACAAAACACGGTCCACACCTGGGGTGAGTGACCGCCTCTGTGTATACCTGTGTATTACCTGTGTGTATATCTGCCTGTCGGCTTTAATGTCAAGGTCACTGTTTTGGAGCTTTGTTCATGCAAGTTTTTTTTTTTTTCAGTTTTTTTTTTTCAGATTTTCGTTCCTGTTTCAGCCGATAAATGGCTTTGTTGGCGGTGTGAATAGATGCCGGCTTCGTGTGAGGTTTGGGGGAAGTGGAGGAGGAGGTGGTGGGGAGAGGGGGATGGGTAGAAAGAGGAAGGGGCAGGAGCAGGGGGGGGGGGCGATGATGTGTTTGTCGACCCAATCTTTGATGCCGGGAGGAGGAGGAGGAGGAGGAGGAGGAGGGGAAGGAGGAGGAGGAGGAGGAGGAGGAGGAGGGTTGTTTGTGGGGTGGGGGTTTTGGATGAAGGATCTTTTTCTCGTGCTGTTTTTGAACTTAGAATTATTATTATTATTATTATTATTATTATTATTATTATTATCAATTGACGTTTGTCATACTGAGGAATTTGAGATATATATATATATATATATATATATATATATATATATATATATAATATATACTATATATATGCTGCGTGCTTTAGGCCCCTATAGCTGCAGCCCCTTTCGTTCCCTTTACTGTACCTCCTTTCATATTCTCTGTCTCCGTAGTGCGTCTGCGAGGTTTTTTTTCCTCCTGTTACACCTTTCAGACCATTTTTTTTTTTTTCAGTTTCCGTGTCAGCGGTGAATGACGTCATAGGTCCCTTAGCTTGTGGGCCTTTGGCCTAAATTCCGTGTTTAGTTCAGGCAACAAGTCATTAGGTATCGGGAGAGATCGGGATTCCATCAATTCATCTGTCAGTTTTCGTGCTTTCGTATATGAAAGGGACTCCAATCATTTGTTCCAGCTCAGATATAGCCTGGCTTCTCCTCCATACGATTGTTTTTTGTTAAATTCCTCTCCTCCTGGAAGTCTCCCTCTTCTTCTCCTGGAAGTCTCCCTCTTCTTCTCCTGAAAGTCTCCCTCTTCTTCTCTTGGAAGTCTCCCCATCTTCTTCTCCTGGAAGTCTCCCCTCTCCTCTTCTCCTGGAACTCTCCTTCTCCCTGGAAGTCTCCCTCTCTTCTGGAAGTCTCCCTCTTCTTCTCTTGGAAGTCTCCCTCTCCTTCTCCTGGAAGTCTCCCTCTCCCCTCTTCTTCTCCTGGAAGTCTCCCTCTCCTCCTGGAAGTCTCCCTCTTCTTCTCCTGGAAGTCTCCCTCTTCTTCTCTTGGAAGTATCCCTCTTCTTCTCCTGGAAGTCTCCCTCTCCTCCTGGAAGTCTCCCTCTTCTCCTGGAAGTCTCCCTCTTCTTCTCCTGGAAGTCTCCCTCTCCTCCTGGAAGTCTCCCTCTTCTTCTCCTGGAAGTCTCCCTCTCCTTCTGGAAGTCTCCCTCTTCTCCTGGAAGTCTCCCTCTTCTTCTCCTGGAAGTCTCCCTCTTCTTCTCCTGTAAGTCTCCCTCTTCTCCCTCTTCTTGTCGGGGTACCTGGAAGGTCTCCCCTCTTCTGGAATCTCCCTCTCCTCCTGGAAGTCTCCCTCTTCTTCTCCTGGAAGTCTCCCTCTTCTCCCTCTTCTTCTCCTGGAAATCTCCCTCTTCTCCTGGAAGTCTCCCTCTTCTTCTCCTGGAAGTCTCCTGGAAGTATTTGTGAACGAGATGAATTATGTTAAAGAAATAATAGTTTATAATGCGAGTATTTCACACCATAATGTCATAGAATTAACAGTCCATTCCAAAGCAAGTGAAAACAGAGATAAGCAAGAAATGAAAAAGTGGGAAGGATATGGAAAATACAACTTCTACAGTAAAAATATAAAATGGTCAGAAATAAATGAAGAATTAAACAAAGATTGGGATAATATTTTCGTCAGTGATGACATAAAGGTAAATACGGAGATATTATATAAAATAGTTAGAAAAATAGTGATAAATATATACCGAAGAAGAAAAGTAAACATACAGTCATGCATACCAACGAGACATAAGGATCTTGTTCCAGAAAATCAGAAAGTGGAAAAAAGGTCTAGCAAAAAAAAAAAAATGCATGGAAAGTTATAGAACTAAAAAGTAAGATAGAAAATGCGAGCAGACAAAAGATTTATACAATCAAAAAAAAAGAAAAATGAAAAACGGGACTTGGAAGAAAAAACCCTATTAAATATCAAGCAAAATCCCAACTATTATACTCATATGCGAAGAAGATGAATAAAAGAAGAATAGAAATAGGCCCTCTAAGAATTGAAGGGAGATTAACGAATGAAAAAAAGGAAATTTGCAACATACTGGCAGAACGATATAAGAGAGAATTCACCCCTAGAATAGATAATGAAGATAATGATTATAGAAGTAAGGGATGAAAATAGTGAATATTTAGCTGACATAGATATTAATGAAGCTGATATTGTGCAGGCTATTAATGAAATTAAAATGGAGCTGCTGCAGGGCCTGATGGAATTCCATGCTATTTTGTTAAAGAAAGTAGTTCATTCTATCGCAAAGCCACCTTAGCAATATTATTAATTACAAAGTGTAGATACAGGCAAGATTTATGATGAGCACAAATTAGCATATATTACCCCTACTTTCAAAAGTGGATCAGACTAGAGGCAAGTAATTATAGGCCTGTGAGTCTAACATCACATATTATGAAAGTGTATGAAAGGGTAATGAAGAAAAATATTATGAAACATTTAATAAAAAAAAATAATTTGTTTTTAATAAAAAGGACAAAAAAAAAAAAAACAATGGTTTCGTACCCGGAAAAAGTACAACAATCCCAACTGTTTAGTCCACCGTGAGAACATATTCAAACAAAATATGAAAAGCGGAAATGAAACAGATGTGGTTTATTTAGACTTTGCAAAAGCTTTTGATAAAGTAGACCATAATATAATTAGCGAAGAAAATTAGAAAACACAATATCGTGGGATAAAGTAGGAAGATGGTTAAAAGAATTTTTACACAACAGAAAACAGATAGTTATTGCAAACGACGAGAAATCGGATGAAGCCAAGGTAATATCCGGTGTGCCGCAAGGTACGGTGTTAGCTGCAATACTGTTTGTTATTATGATTGAAGACATAGACAATAATGTTAAGGATTCGGTAGTGAGATTTCGCAGATGACACAAGAATAGTAGAGAAATTACTTGTGATGAAGATAGGAACGCTCTACAAAGAGACCTTAACAAAGTATATGATTGGGCAGAGGTAAATAGGATGGTATTTAACTCTGATAAATTTGAATCAATAAATTATGGAGACAGAGAAAGAAACGCTATATGCATATAAGGGACCTAATAATGAGACAATCACAAATAACGGAAGCAGTTAAAGACCTTGGTGTGATGATGAATAGGAACATGTTATGCAATGATCAAATAGCAACTCTGTTGGCAAAATGTAAAGCAAAAAATGGAATGTTGTTACGGCACTTCAAACAAGAAAAGCTGAACACTGATTATGCTTTATAAAACATATGTTCGTAGTCCACTTGAATATTGCAATATGATATGGTACCCACACTATCAAAAGGATATTGCACAAATAGAGTAGTGTACAAAGGTCCTTTACAGCTAGAATAGAAGAAGTTAAAGGACCTGACTACTGGGAAAGACTACAATTCTTAAAATTATATAGTCTGGAAAGGAGAAGAGAACGCTACATGATAATTCAGGCATGGAAACAGATAGAAGGAATAGCAGAAAATATCATGGAACTAAAAATATCAGAAAGAGCAAAGCAGAGGTAGATTAATAGTGCCCAAAACTATACCAGGAAAAATAAGGAAAGCACACAGGACATTAATCCACTACGCACAGCATCGATAATGCAGCGTCTATTCAATGCGTGCCAGCTCATCTGAGGAATATATCAGGAGTGAGCGTAGATGTGTTTAAGAATAAGCTCGACAAATATCTAAACTGCATCCCAGACCATCCAAGATTGGAAGATGCAAAATATACCGGAAGATGTACCTAGCAACTCTCTGGTAGACCTAGAGGTGCCTCACACTGAGGGACCTTTGGGGCCCACCCGGAAACCAAATGTAAAAGGTCTGTAAGGTCCCTGTAAGGGGTCTTCCCTCCTGGAAGTCCTCCTTTCCTTTCTTTCCCTTCTTTTTCCCTTGGGAGTCTTTCCCCCCCTTTTTTCTTTTCCCTTTCTTTTTCCTTTTTTGGAAAGGGGTCCCTTTTTCCCTCTTCTTTCCCCTTCTTTTTTTTCTTCCCCTTTCCTTGGGAAGGTCTCCCCCTTCTTCCCTCCCTTTTCTTTTCTTTTCTTCCCTGAAAAAAGGGTCTTCCCCCTTCTCCGGTTTTTTTTTTCTTTCCCTTCTCCCTTTTCCCCCTCCCTTTTTTCCCTTTCTTTTTTCCTCCTTTGGAAGGTCTCCCCTCCTTTTCCTCCCCCTTTCTTTTTCTTCCTTTTTGGGGGGTTCCTTCCCCTTCTTTTTCCGCCCCTTTGGAGGTTCCCTTTCCCCTCCTTTTTTCCTGGAAAATTTTTTTTTTTTTTTCTTCCCCTTTTTCTTTTTTCTCCAACTGGAAGGGTCTCCCTCTTTTTTTTCGCTTCTCCCTTTTTTCTTCCCTTTCTTTTTCCTTGGAATTTAACCTCCCCTCTTTCTCCCTCTTTTCCCTTTTTCCCTTCCCTTGAAAGGTCCTCCCTCCTTTTCCCTTCCCTCCTTTTTTTTGGGGGGAAGTTCTCTTCTTCTCCTGAAGTCTCCCTCTTCTCTCCTGGAAGTCTTCTCTTTCCTTCCCCTAAAAAGTTTCTCCCCCCCTCTTTTTTTTTTCCTCCCCCTTTTTCCCCCCCTTTCTCCTTGGGGGAAGTCCTTCCCCCCCTTTCTTTTTTCTTTCCCTTTTTTCCCTCCTTTTTTTCTTCCTCCTTGGGAAAAGTCTCTCTCCCTTCCCTTCTCCCCTTTTTGGGAAAGCTCCTCGGGGCCCTCCTCCTTTCCTGGAAGTTCTCCCTCTTCTCCTCCTTGGGGAAGTTCTTCTCCTTCTTTCCCTCCTTTTCCCCCCCCCTTCCCCCTGGAAGTTCTCCCTTCTTTTCTTCCTTCCTTGGGAAAGGTTCTCCCTTCTTCTTCTCTGAAGTCTCCCCTCTTTTTTTTTCTTTTCCTCCTTGGAATTTTTCTTTTTTTTCTTTTCCCCTTTTTCTCCCTTTTTTTCCTGGGAAGTCTCCCCTCTTCCTCCTGGAAGGGGTTCTCCCCCTTTTCTTCTCCCTGGAAAGGTCTTCCCCCATTTTTCCTTCCAAATTCCTTGGGAAAGGGTCTCCCCCTCTTTTTCTCTTCTCCTTGGGAAGTTTTCTTTTCCCTCTTTTTCCTCCTGGGAAAGTTCCCTCCCCCCTCCTTTTTTTTTCCTCCCTTGGGAGGTTTTCTCCCCTTTTCTTTTTTCCTCCCCTTGGGGGAAAAAAATTTTCTCCCAAATCTTCCCTTTTTTCCTTTCTTTTTTTTCCCTTGGAAGTCCTCTTCTCTCTCCTGGAAGTCTCCCTTTCCCTTTTCTTCCTTTCCCTTTTGAAGTCTCCCCCCTCTTCTCCTTTCTTCTCCTGGAAGTCTTCCTCTTTCTTTTTGCCCTCCCCCTGGAAAGGGGTTTTTCTCTCTCTTCCCCCTGGAATTTTTCCCTCTCCATCTCTTTTTTCTTTCTGAAGTCTCCCCCTTTCTTTTCCTCCTGGAAGTTTCTCCCTTCTTTCTTCCCTCTTCCTCCCCTGCTGGGGGGAAGTCGGCCCCTTTTTCTTCCTTTTTTTTTTTCCTTTCCTTCCTTGGAAGTCTCCCCCCCGTTCCCTCTTTTTCCTCCGGAAGGGTCTCCCTCTTTCTCCTCTTTCTCCTGGGGAAGTTCTCCCCTTTCTTTTTTCCTTCCCTTTTTTTTTTTTTCCTTTTTTTCCCTGGAAGTCCCTCTTGCCTTTCTCTTTTTCTCTTCCCCTCTCCCTTTTCCCTTTTTTGGAAGGGTCTTCCCCCTCTTTCTCCCCTTTGGAAGGGGTCCCTCCCTCTCCTCCTGGAAAGTCTCCATTCCCTCTTTCCTTTTTTTCTTCTCTCCTGGAAAAAAGTCTCCCTCTTTCTTTCCTGGAATTTCTCCCTCTTTTCTTTTCTTTTTGGGGAATTGTCTCCCTCTTGGGCTTTCCCCTCCTTGAAAGTCTCCCCCCTCTTTTCTGGGAAAAAAGGTCTCCCTCTTTATCTGGAATTCTCCCCCCCTCCTCCTGGAAGTCTCCCCTTCTCCTGGAAGTCTCCCTCTCTTCCTGGAAGTTCTCCTCTTCCTCCTGGAAGTCTCCCCTCTGTTCTCCTGGAATCTTTCCTCCTGGAAAGTCTCCCCTCTCTCCTGGAAGTCTCCCTCTTTCCTGGAAAGTCTCCCTCCTTCTCCCTCCCTCCTCCTGAAGTCTCCCTCTTCTCCTGGAAGTCTCCCTCTTCTCCTGGGAAATCTCCCTCCCTCTCCTGGAAGTCTCTCCCCCTCTCCCCTCTCCTCTTCTCCTGGAAGTCTCCCTCTTCAATCCTGGAAGTCTCGCCTTCTTCTCCTGGAAGTCCTCCAATCTCATCCTGGAAAGTCTCCCTCTCTCCAAGTCCCCCTCCCTTTCTTGTCCCCCTCTCTCCTGGAAGTCTCCCTCTCTTCCTGGAAGTCTCCCTCTTCTCCTCTCCTCCTGGAAGTCTCCCTCTTCTCCATAAGGACATCAAGGTCTCTGCCATCCTGGAAGGTCTCCTCTCCTCCTGGAAGCTCCCTCTTCTCCTGGAAGTCTCCCTCTTTCTCTCCCTCCTGGAAAGTCTCCCTCTTTCTCCTGGAAGTCTCCCTCTCTTCCTGGAAGTCTCCCTCTTCTCCTGGAACGCCCTCTCCCTCCTCCTGGAAGTCCCTCCCCTCTTCTCTCCTGGAAGTCCTCCCTCTCCTCCTGGAAGTCTCCCTCTTCTCTCTCCCTGAAGTCTCCCTCTCTCCTCACCCCCTCTTCCTGGAAGTCCCTCCCTCTTCTCCTGGAGTCTCCCTCTTCTACAATGGAAGTCTCCCCCTCTTCTCGGCCTGGAAGTCTCCCTCTTCTCCTGGAAGTCTCCCTCTTCTCCTCTTCCTCCCCCTGGAAGTCTCCTCTTCTCCTGGAATCTCCCTCTCTCCTGGGAAGTCTCTCTCCCCTGGAAGTCTCCCTCTCTGGAAGTCTCGTCTCCTGGAAGTCCCCTCCTCTTCCCTCTTCCCCCTGGATTCCCTCCCTTCTCTCCTGGAAGTCTCCCTCTTTCGCTCTCCTGGAAGTCTCCCTCTTCTCCTGGAAGTCTCCCTCTTCCACCTGAAGTCCCATCCCTCTCTCCTCCTCCTGGAAGTCTCCTCTTCTCCTGGAAATCTCCCTCTTCCTTCCTGGAAGTCTCCCTCTTCTCCTGGAAGTCTCCCTCTTCTCCTGGAAGTCTCCCTCTCCTCCTGGAAGTCTCCCTCTTCTCCTGGAAGTCTCCCTCTTCTCCCCTCTCCTGGAATCTCCCTCTTCTCTCTCCTGAAGTCCCTCTCTCCTTCCTCCCTGGAAGTCTCCCTCTCCACCTCCTCCCTGGAAGTCTCCCTTACAATCTCCCTCTCCACCGGGAAGGTCTCCCTCTTCCTCCTGGAAGTCTCCCTCTTCTCCTGGAAGTCTCCCTCCTCTGGAATCTCTTCTCTGGAAGTCTCCCTCTTCTCCTGGAAGTCTCCCTCTTTCTTTCTGGAAGTCTCCCTCTTCTCCTCTCCCCTCCTGGGAAAGTCCTCCCTCTTTCTGGGTCTCCCTCTTTCCTCTCTCTTGGCTCCCTCCTTTCCTGGAAGTCTTCCCTCTTCTTTTCCCTCCTGTTGGAAGTCTCCCCTCTTCTCCTGGAAGTCTCCCCTCTCTCTCTTCCTCCTGGAAGTCTCCCTCTTCTCCTGGAAGTCCCCCCTCTCTCCTGGAAGTCCCCCTCTTCTCCTGGAAGTCTCCCTCTTCTCCTCTCCTCCTGGAAGTCCCCCTCTTCTCCTGGAAGTCTCCCTCTTCTCCTGGAAGTCTCCCTCTCCTCTTCTCCTGGAAGTCTCCCCTCTTCTCTGGAAGTCTCCCTCTTCTCCTGGGAAGTCTCCTCTCTTCTCCTGGAAGTCTCTTCTTCCGCTCCTTCTTCTCCTCTCCTCCTGGAAGTCTCCCTCTTCTCCTGGAAGTCTCCCTCTTCTCCTCCTGGAAGTCCCCCCTCTCCCTTTCCTTGGAAGCTCCCTCTTCCTCCTGGAAGTCTCCCCTCTTCTCCTGGAAGTTCTCCCTCAATCTCCGCTCTCCTGGAAGTCTCCCTCTCGCTCCTCCTTGAAAGTCTCCACCCTCTTCTCCTGGAAGTCTCCCTCTTCTCCGAACCTCCTGGAAGTCTCTCTTCTCCTCTCCTCCTGGAAGTCTCCCTCTCTTCACATGGAAGTCTCCTCTCTGGAAGTCTCCCCCTCTTCTGGAAGTCTCCCTCTTCTCCTGGAAGTCTCCCTCTTCCTCCTGGAAGTCTTCCCTCTCCCATCCTCTCTCTGGGAAATGGAAGTCTCCTCTTCTCCTGGAGTCCTCTTCAAGTCTCCTCATCCTAACCTGGACGTCTCCCCCCTTCTCTCTCCTGAAGTCTCCCTCTTCTCCTGAAGTCTCCCTCTTCTCCTGGAAGTCTCCCCTCTTCTGCAACGTCTCCCCTCTTTCTCCTGGAAGGTCCCACCCTCTTCTCCTGGAATTCCCCCTCTTCCTCCTGGAAGTCTCCCTCTTGTTCCCCCTGGAAGTCCCCTCTTCTCCGGGAAGTCTCCCTCTTTCTCTCGGTGGAAGTCCCCCTCTTCTCCTCTCCTCCTGGAAGTCTCCCTCTTCTCCTGGAAGTCTCCCTCTTCTCCTCTCCTCCTGGAAGTCTCCCTCTTCTCCTGGAAGTCTCCCTCTCCACCTGGAAGTCTCCCTCTCCTCCTGGAAGTCTCCCTCTTCTCCTGGAAGTCTCCCTCTTCTCCTGGAAATCTCCCTCTTCTCCTGGAAGTCTCCCTCTCCACCTGGAAGTCTCCCTCTTCTCCGGAAAGTCTCCCTCAACCTGGAAGTCTCCCTCTTCTCCTGGAAGTCTCCTCTCCACCTGGAAGTCTGGCCCTCTTCTGGAAAGTCTCCCGCCTCTCCAACTGGAAGTCTCTCCTCTTTCTCCTTGGAAGTCTCTCCTCCACCCTGGAAGTCTCCCTCTTTTCTCCTGGAAAAGTCTCCCTCTTCTCCTGGAAAGTCTCCCCTCTCCACCTGGAAGTCTCCCTCTCCCCAAAAACCCCCCCCCCTTGGAAGTCTCCCTCTTCTCCTGGAAGTCTCCCTCTTCTCCTGGAAGTCTCCCTCTCCACCTGGAAGTCTCCCTCTTCTCCTGGAAGTCACCCTCTTCTCCTGGAAGTCTCCCTCTCCCCCTGGATATCTCCCTCTTCTCCTGGAAGTCTCCCTCCCCACCTGGAAGTCTCCCTCTTCTCCTAACTCTCCCTCTCCACCTGAATGTCCCTCCCCTCCACCTGGAAGTCTCCCCTCTTCCTTGGAAGTCTCCCTCAACCTGGAAGTCCTCCCTCTTCTCCTGGAAGTCTCCCCTCTTCCTGGAAGTCTCCCTCCTCTCCTCCTCCTCCTGGGGGAGTCTCCCCTCTTCTCCCTCCTCCTGGAAGCTCCCTCTTCTCCTCTCCTGGAAGTCTCCCTCTTCTCCTGGAAGTCCCCCTCCCTCTCCTCTGGAAGTCTCCCTCTCCCTCCTCGGAAGTCTCTCTCTTCTCCTGGAAGTCTCTGCCTCCTCCACGAGTCTCCCCTCTTCTCCTGGAAGTCTCCCTTTTCTCCTCTTCTCCTGGAAGTCTCCCTCTTCTCCTGGAAGTCTCCCTCTTCTCCTGGAAGTCTTCCCCTCTTCTTCCTGAAGTCTCCTCTTCTCCTGGAAGTCTCCCTTTTTTCTCCTCTCCTCCTGGAGTCTCCCTCTTCTCCTCTCCTCCTGGAAGTCCCCCTCTTCTCCTGGAAGTCTCCCTCTTCTCCTCTCCTCCTGGAAGTCCCCCTCTTCTCCTGGAAGTCTCCCTCTTCTCCTCGAAGTCTCCCTCTCTCTTCCTTCCTGAAGTCTCTTCTCTCTGGTCCTGGAAGTCCTCCCTCTTCTCCTCTCTCCTGGAAGTCCCCCCTCTTCTCCTGGAAGTCTCCCCCCTCCCTGGAAGCTCCCTCTTCTCCTAAGTCTCCCTCTTCTCCTGGAATTATCCCTCTTTTTGGAAGTTCTTCTCTTCACCTGGAAGTCTCTCTTCCTCCTGAATTCTCCTCTTCTCTCTCCCTCCTGGAAGCTCATCCCTTCTTCTCTTCTCTCCTGGAAGTCTCCCTCTTCTCCCTCTTCTTCTCCTGGAAGTCTCCCTCTTCTCCCTCTTCTTCTCCTGGAAGTCTCCCTCTTCTCCTGGAAGTCTCCCTCTCCTCCTGGAATTTCCTCTCTTCTCCTGGAAGTCTCCCTCTTCTCCCTCTTCTTCTCCTGGAAGTCTCCCTCTTCTCCCTCTTCTTCTCCTGGAAGTCTCCCTCTTCTCCTGGAAGTCTCCCTCTTCTCCTGGAAGTCTCCCTCTTCTCTCCTGGAAGTCTCCCTCTTCTTCTCCTGGAATCCTCCCTCTTCTCCTGGAAGTCTCCCTCTTCTCCCTCCCTCCTTCTTCCTGGAGTCTCCTCTTCTCCCTCTTCCTTCTCCTGGAAGTCTCCCTCTTCTCCTGGAAGTCTCCCTCTCCTCCTGGAAGTCTCCCTCTTCTTCTCCTGGAAGTCTCCCTCTTCTCCCTCTTCTTCTCCTGGAAGTCTCCCTCTTCTTCTGGAAGCTCATTGTCCCTCTCTCTCCTGGAACTCCCTCTTCTCCCTGGAAGTCCCTCCCTTTCCTCCCTCTCCTCCTGGAAGTCTCCTCTTCTCCTGGAAGTCTCCCTCTTCTCCTGGAAGTCTCCATCTCCTCCTGGAAGTCTCCCTCTTCTTCTCCTGGAAGTCTCCCTCTCCTCCTGGAAGTCTCCCTCTTCTCCTGGAAGTCTCCCTCTCCTCCTGGAAGTCTCCATCTTCTCCTCTCCTGGAAGTCTCCCTCTTCTCCTGAAGTCTCCCTCTCCTCCTGGAAGTCTCCCTCTTCTCCTCTTCTCCTGGAAGTCTCCCTCTTCTCCTGGAAGTCTGTCTCTCCTGGAAGTCTCCCTCTTCTCCTGGAAGTCTCCCTCTCCTCCTGGAAGTCTCCCTCTTCTCCTCTCCTCCTGGAAGTCTCCCTCTTCTCCTGGAAGTCTCTATCTTCTCCTGGAAGTCTCCCTCTTCTCCTGGAAGTCTCCCTCTTCTCCTGGAAGTCTCCCTCTTCTCCTGGAAGTCTCCCTCTTCTCCTGGAAGTCTCCCTCTCCTCCTGGAAGTCTCCCTCTTCTCCTGGAAGTCTCCCTCTTCTCCTGGAAGTCTCCCTCTCTCTCTTCCTGGAAGTCTCCCTCTTCTCCTGGAAGTCTCCCTCTTCTCCTCTCCTCCTGGAAGTCTCCCTCTTCTCCTGGAAGTCTCCCTCTCCTCCTGGAAGTCTCCCTCTTCTCCTGGAAGTCTCCCTCTTCTCCTGGAAGTCTCCCTCTTCTCCTGGATGTCTCCCTCTTCTCTCCTCCTGGAAGTCTCCCTCTTCTCCTGGAAGTCTCCCTCTTCTCCTGGAAGTCTCCCTCTTCTCCTGGAAGTCTCCCTCTCCTCCTGGAAGTCTCCCTCTTCTCCTGGAAGTCTCCCTCTCCTCCTGGAAGTCTCCCTCTTCTCCTCTCCTCCTGGAAGTCTCCCTCTTCTCCTGGAAGTCTCCCTCTTCTCCTGGAAGTCTTCCTCTTCTTCTCCTGGAAGTCCTCACCTCTGTCCTGGAAGTCTCCCCTCTTCTCCTCTCCTCCTGGAAAGTCTCCCTCTTCTCCTGAAGTCTCCCTCTTCTCCTGGAAGTCTCCCTCTTCTCCTGGAAGTCTTCCTCTTCTCCTGGAAGTCTCCCTCTTCTCCTGGAAGTCTCCCTCTTCTCCTCTCCTCCTGGAAGTCTCCCTCTTCTCCTCTCCTCCTGGAAGTCTCCCTCTTCTCTCCTCCTCCTGGAAGTCTCCCTCTTCTCCTCTCCTCCTGGAAGTCTCCCTCTCCTCCTGGAAGTCTCCCTGCATTAGGAAAAAAGAATGCCAAAAGCATGCAAACTGTGTAAGGTTTGGTATAGCATAGTCAATCCACAAAACCTAATCAGAAAATGTGCTGCATGCAACATTCCGACCCATCCACAGTGTGCTGATGGTAATACAAGATTTGAGAAAAGATACAAGAATTTTTTGTTCAACATGTCTATCATGGATAGACAATGTTATTAAATCAAGATTGAATGTACAAATAGTTGAGGATGAAGAAGAGGAAGAGGAAGAAGAGAAAAAGAAAAAGAAGAAGAGGAAAACGGAAGAGAAGTAAACAAAATGAAATGACAGAAAAAAATAAGGAAAACAAAGACAAGATAAAAGTATGGATGCAGAGATACTCATTGATACTACTATGAGGCAATAAAGCAGCATACCTACGAAGAAATAAATTACGATATGACAACAGAAAAGCAAATCCCGAAGAGGCTCTACCCAGATCTATACATGACGGGAAAGAGGAAAAAATAGACAAGAAAGACAAACAAATCTGCAACCTTTTGAAAAGAGGGAATTGCAGATTTGGAGAAAGATGTTACTACAAACATCCTAAGATATGTCAAAACTATGGAAATATAGGTAAATGTGCATACTTAGATGGATATGGGGATGATTGCAGAGATCTGCATCCAAAAATATGTAAAAACCTAAAGAAGGAAAAGGATGTAAGTTCGACAAAAATGCAAATGCAATATGCACCCTGTAGCCATGAATCATAATCAAATAAATAACCAACCAAGTAATAAAATCCAAATAAGAAACGAAACAAATAAAGAGAGAAATCAAGAATATCAGTAAAAGAGAAAAGCAAACCACCAATGAGATATGCAGAGGTGTCAGCAAAGAATTTCAAGCATCAGCTCCGAAATTCTACTCAAGAGATAATAACTGTATTTATTATGCAGAGGATATTGCAGAAACGGAGAAAGGATTGCAGATTCAGACACAAAATGAATAATTATGATGAAGGAAGATCAAATATATGGAAAAGTTGGATTTTTTTAATGTCAGAATTTCTGGAAATGAAAAACGAACAACATACCAGAACAGGAAAGAGACATGGGAAAATCCTTATTACTATCAGTATTAAAGAAGGAGAAAACACGCAAACCATCATAGTGATGAATGCGCAGGGTTTAGTTACGAGTAACTCAAAAGAAAAATAGAGTACTTAGAAGAACTAACTCAAAATGAAAAGAAATAGATATAATGAATATAAGTGAACCTGGTATTCCCAGAGACTGGGAAGATGATCAAATAAAGGGTTCCAAACTTATAGATCAGATAGAAAAAAATAGGAAATCAAGGGGGAAACCGCAATATATGGGAAAGACAAAAAACAAGGAAAAATATATGAGAAATATAGTAACTCAGAATGTGAACTAATAGCGGTAGAATTTGAATCTGAAAAATTGATGAACATAGTAATATATAGACCTCCTAATACTAAAGAGTTTGACTTAATAATTGAAAATTGGATGATATATGTAGAAATCACAAGGACTGGACTATTCTCCTATCTGGTGACTTCAACTTTCCTTTCGTAGAATGGAAAGAACGAATAGGAGATTGTGGTTGTACTTATACATTAAAAAAGAAGAGTAATAGTAGTGCAGAAGATAAGAGGCAATTTGAAAAGCTATTAGATATGCTACTAGAATACAACATTCAACAAATAAATCACCTGCCAACAAGAAAGGAAAATACTACTTTAGACCTAGTATTTGTGAACGAGATGAATTATGTTAAGAAATAATAGTTTATAATGCGAAGTATTTCAGACCATAATGTCATAGAATTAACAGTTCATTCCAAAGCAAGTGAAAATAGAGATAAGCAAGAAATGAAAAAGTGGGAAGGATATGGAAAATACAACTTCTACAGTAAAAATATAAAATGGTCAGAAATTAATGAAGAATTAAACAAAGATTGGGATAACATTTTCGTAAGTGATGACATAAGGGTAAATACGGAGATATTATATAAAATATTGGAGATAATCGTGGAAAATATATACCGAAGAAGAAAAGTAAACAATCATTCATGCATACCAAGAGACAGAAGATCTTGTTCCCAGAAAATCAGAAAGTGGAAAAAAAGGTCTTGCAAAAGAAAAAATGCATGGAAAGTTATAGAACTAAAAAGTAAGATAGAAAATGGCAGAAAAAAAGATTATACAATCAAAAGAAAATGAAAAAACGGGACTTGGAAGAAAAAAACCCTATTAAATATCAAGCAAAACCCCAAACTATTATACTCATATGCGAAGAAGATGAATAAAAGAAGAATAGAAATAGGCCCTCTGAGAATTGAAGGGAGATTAACGAATGAAAAAAAGGAAATTTGCAACATACTGGCAGAACGATATAAGAGAGAATTCACTAGAATAGATAATGAAGATAATGATATAGAAGTAAGGGATGAAAATAGTGAATATTTAGCTGACATAGATATTAATGAAGCTGATATTGTGCAGGCTATTAATGAAATTAAAAATGGAGCTGCTGCAGGGCTGATGGAATTCCTGCTATTTTGTTAAAGAAAGTAGTTCATTCTATCGCAAAGCACTTGCAATATTATTAAGACAAAGTGTAGATACAGGCAAGATATATGATGAGCACAAATTAGCGTATATTACCCCTACTTTCAAAAGTGGATCAAGACTAGAGGCAAGTAATTATAGGCCTGTGAGTCTAACATCACATATAATGAAAGTGTATGAAAGGGTAATGAAGAAAAATATTATGAAACATTTAATAAAAAATAATTTGTTTAATAAAGGACAACATGGTTTCGTACCCGGAAAAAGTACACAAAACCCAACTGTTAGTCCACCGTGAAAAACTATTCAAACATATGAAAAGCGGAATGAAACAGATGTGTTTATTTAGACTTTGCAAAAGCTTTTGATAAAGTAGACCATAATATATTAGCGAAGAAAATTAGAAAACACAATATCGTGGATAAAATAGGAAGATGGTTAAAAGAATTTTTTGGTTACACAACAGGAAAAACAGATAGTTATTGCAAACGACGAGAACTCGGATGAAGCCAAGGTAATATCCGGTGTGCCGCAAGGTACGGTGTTAGCTGCAATACTGTTTGTTATTATGATTGAAGACATAGACATAATGTTAAGGATTCGGTAGTGAGTAGTTTCGCAGATGACACAAGAATAAGTAGAGAAATTACTTGTGATGAAGATAGGAACGCTCTACAAAGAGACCTTAACAAAGTATATGATTGGGCAGAGGTAAATAGGATGGTATTTAACTCTGATAAATTTGAATCAATAAATTATGGAGACAGAGAAAGAAACTATATGCATATAAGGGACCTAATAATGAGACCATCACAAATAAGGAAGCAGTTAAAGACCTTGGTGTGATGATGAATAGGAACATTGTTATGCAATGATCAAATAGCAACTCTGTTGGCAAAATGTAAAGCAAAAATGGGAATGTTGTTGACGGCACTTCAAAACAAGAAAAGCTGAACACATGATTATGCTTTATAAAACATATGTTCGTAGTCCACTTGAATATTGCAATATGATATGGTACCCACACTATCAAAAGGATATTGCACAAATAGAGAGTGTACAAAGGTCCTTTACAGCTAGAATAGAAGAAGTTAAGGACCTAGACTACTGGGAAAGACTACAATTCTTAAAATTATATAGTCTAGAAAGGAGAAGAGAATGCTACATGATAATTCAGGCATGGAAACAGATAGAAGGAATAGCAGAAAATATCATGGAACTAAAAATATCAGAAAGAGCAGCAAGCAGAGGTAGATTAATAGTGCCCAAAA
>NC_087214.1:67553382-67558382 GCF_015104395.2 Macrobrachium nipponense
ACCAGTATTAAATGAAGGAGAAAACACGCAAACCATCATAGTGATGAATGCGCAGGGTTTAGTTACGAGTAACTCAAACAGAAAAATAGAGTACTTAGAAGAACTAACCAAAATGAAAAGAAAATAGATATAATGAATATAAGTGAAACCTGGTATTCCCAAGAGACTGGGAATGATGATTCCAAAACTTATAGATCAGATAGAAAAAATAGGAATCAAGGGGGAACCGCAATATATGGGAAAGACAAAAAACAAGGAAAAATATATGAGAAATATAGTAACTCAGAATGTGAACTAATAGCGGTAGAATTTGAATCTGAAAAATTGATGAACATAGTAATATATAGACCTCCTAATACTAAAGAGTTTGACTTAATAATTGAAAAATTGGATGATATATGTAGAAATCACAAGGACTGGACTATTCTCCTATCTGGTGACTTCAACTTTCCTTTCGTAGAATGGAAAGAACGAATAGGAGATTGTGGTTGTACTTATACATATAAAAAAAGAGAGTAATAGTAGTGCAGAAGATAAGAGGCAATTTGAAAAGCTATTAGATATGCTACTAGAATACAACATTCAACAAATAAATCACCTGCCAACAAGAAAGGAAAATACTTTAGACCTAGTATTTGTGAACGAGATGAATTATGTTAAAGAAATAATAGTTTATAATGCGAGTATTTCAGACCATAATGTCATAGAATTAACAGTTCATTCCAAAGCAAGTGAAAATAGAGATAAGCAAGAAATGAAAAAGTGGGAAGGATATGGAAAATACAACTTCTACAGTAAAAATATAAAATGGTCAGAAATTAATGAAGAATTAAACAAAGATTGGGATAACATTTTCGTAAGTGATGACATAAGGGTAAATACGGAGATATTATATAAAATATTGGAGAAAATAGTGGAAAAATATATACGAAGAAGAAAAGTAAACATCATTCATGCATACCAAGAGACAGAAGGATCTTGTTCCAGAAAATCAGAAAGTGGAAAAAAGGTCTTGCAAAAGAAAAAATGCATGGAAAGTTATAGAACTAAAAAAGTAAGATAGAAAATGCAGAACAAAAGATTATACAATCAAAAGAAAATGAAAAACGGGACTTGGAAGAAAAAAACCCTATTAAATATCAAGCAAAACCCCAAACTATTATACTCATATGCGAAGAAGATGAATAAAGAAGAATAGAAATAGGCCCTCTGAGAATTGAAGGGAGAATAACGAATGAAAAAAAGGAAATTTGCAACATACTGGCAGAACGATATAAGAGAGAATTCACCCCTAGAATAGATAATGAAGATAAATGATATAGAAGTAAGGGATGAAAATAGTGAATATTTAGCTGACATAGATATTAATGAAGCTGATATTGTGCAGGCTATTAATGAAATTAAAAATGGAGCTGCTGCAGGGCCCTGATGGAATTCCTGCTATTTTGTTGTTTTTTTTTTTTTTTTTTTTTTTTTTTTTTTTTTTTTAAGAAAGTAGTTCATTCTATCGCAAAAGCCACTTGCAATATTATTAAGACAAAGTGTAGATACAGGCAAGATTTATGATGAGCACAAATTAGCATTTATATTACCCCTACTTTCAAAAGTGGATCAAGACTAGAGGCAAGTAATTATAGGCCTGTGAGTCTAACATCACATATTATGAAAGTGTATGAAAAGGGTAATGAAGAAAAATATTATGAAACATTTAATAAAAAAATAATTTGTTTAATAAAGGACAACATGGTTTCGTACCCGGAAAAAGTACACAAACCCAACTGTTAGTCCACCGTGAGAACATATTCAAAAATATGAAAAGCGGAAATGAAACAGATGTGGTTTATTTAGACTTTGCAAAAGCTTTTGATAAAGTAGACCTTAATATATTAGCGAAGAAAATTAGAAAACACAATATCGTGGTATAAAGTAGGAAGATGGTTAAAAGAATTTTTTACACAACAGAAAACAGATAGTTATTGCAAACGACGAGAAATGCGGATGAAGCCAAGGTAATATCCGGTGTGCCGCAAGGTACGGTGTTAGCTGCAATACTGTTTGTTATTATGATTGAAGACATAGACAATAATGTTAAGGATTCGGTAGTGAGTAGTTTCGCAGATGACACAAGAATAAGTAGAGAAATTACTTGTGATGAAGATAGGAACGCTCTACAAAGAGACCTTAACAAAGTATATGATTGGGCAGAGGTAAATAGGATGGTATTTAACTCTGATAAATTTGAATCAATAAATTATGGAGACAGAGAAAGAAAGCTATATGCATATAAGGGACCTAATAATGAGACCATCACAAATAAGGAAGCAGTTAAAGACCTTGGTGTGATGATGAATAGGAACATGTTATGCAATGATCAAATAGCAACTCTGTTGGCAAAATGTAAAGCAAAAATGGGAATGTTGTTACAGCACTTCAAAACAAGAAAGCTGAAACACATGATTATGCTTTATAAAACATATGTTCGTAGTCCACTTGAATATTGCAATATGATATGGTACCCACACTATCAAAAGGAGTATTGGCACAAATAGAGAGTGTACAAAGGTCCTTTACAGCTAGAATAGAAGAAGTTAAGGACCTAGACTACTGGGAAAGACTACAATTCTTAAAATTATATAGTCTAGAAAGGAGAAGAGAACGCTACATGATAATTCAGGCATGGAAACAGATAGAAGGAATAGCAGAAAATATCATGGAACTAAAAATATCAGAAAGAGCAAGCAGAGGTAGATTAATAGTGCCCAAAACTATACCAGGAAAAATAAGGAAAGCACACAGGACATTAATCCACTACGCACCAGCATCGATAATGCAGCGTCTATTCAATGCGTTGCCAGCTCATCTGAGGAATATATCAGGAGTGAGCGTAGATGTGTTTAAGAATAAGCTCGACAAATATCTAAACTGCATCCCAGACCATCCAAGATTGGAAGATGCAAAATATACCGGAAGATGTACTAGCAACTCTCTGGTAGACATTAGAGGTGCCTCACACTGAGGGACCTGGGGCAACCCGAACAAGATGTAAGGTCTGTAAGGTAAGGTAAGGTCCTGGAAGTCTCCCTCTTCTCCTCTCCTCCTGGAAGTCTCCCTCTTCTCCTGGAAGTCTCCCTCTTCTCCTCTCCTGGCGAAGTCTTCCCTCTTTCTGGAAGTCCTCCCCCTCTCCTCCGGAAGTCTCCCTCTCTCCTGGAAGCTCTCTTCTCTCCCTGGAAGTCTCCCCTCTCCTGGAAAGTCCCTCCCTTCTTCTCCTGGAAGTCTCCCTCTCCTGGAAGTCTCCCTCGTTTCCTTGAAGTCTCTCTCCTGGGAAGTCCTCCCTCTTCTTCCTGGAAGTCCCCTCTCCTGGTAAGTCTTCCCTCTCTGGAAGTCTCCCTTCTCCTGGAAGTCTCCCTCTTCTCTCCTCCTGGAAGTCTCCCTCTTCTCCTGGAAGTCTCCCTCTTCTCCTGGAAGTCTCCCTCTCCACCTGGAAGTCTCCCTCTCCTCCTGGAAGTCTCCCTCTCCTCCTGGAAGTCTCCCTCTTCTCCTCTCCCCTGGAAGTCTCTCCTCCTCTCCCTCTGGAAGTCTCCCTCTTCTCCTGGAAGTCTCTTTCTCTGGCCTGGAAGTCTCCCTCTCTTGGAGAAGTCTCTTCTCCTCTCCTGGAAGGTCTCCCTCTCCCCCTCTCCTCTGGAAGTCTCCCTCTTCTCCTGGAAGTCTCCCTCTTCCCTGAAGTCTCCCTCTTCGGAAGTCTCCCTCTTCTCCTGGAAGTCTCCATCTTCTCCTCTCCCTCTGGAAGTTCCTCCCCTCTTCTGGAAGTCTCCCTCTCCTCCTGGAAGAAGTCTCCCTCTTCTCCTGGAAGTCTCCCTCTCCTTCTCCTCTGGAAGTCTTCCCTCTTCTCCTGGAAGTCTCCCTCTCCTCCTGGAAGTCTCCCTCTTCTCCTGGAGTCTCTCTCCTCCTGGAAGTCTCCCTCCTCCTCCTTGGAAGTCTCTCTCCTGGAAGTCCCCTCTCCTCCTGGAAGTCTCCCTGGCTCCAACCTGGAAGTCTCCCTCTCCGTCCTGGAAGTCTCCCTCTCCTCCTGGAAGTCTCATCTCTCCTCTCCTCCTGGAAGTCTCCCTCTTCTCCTGGAAGTCTCCCTCTTCTCCTGGAAGTCTCCCTCTTCTCCTGGAAGTCTCCCTCTTCTCCTGGAAGTCTCCCTCTCCTCCTGGAAGTCTCCCTCTTCCCTGGAAGTCTTCTCCTCCTCCCTGGAAGTCTCCCTCTTCTCCTGGAAGTCTCCCTCTCCTCCTGGAAGTCTCCCTCCTCCTGGAAGTCTCCCCTCTCCACCTGGAATCCTCCCTCGGTTTCTCCTGGAAAGTCTCCCTCCTCCTGGAAGTCCTCCTCCTTCTCCTTCTTTCCTCCTGGAAGTCTCCCTCTTCCCTGGAAGTCTTCCAATCCTTCTCCTGGAAAGTCTCCCTCTTCTCCCTGGGAAGTCTCCATCTTCTCCTGGAAGTCTCCCTCTTCTCCTGGAAGTTCTTCCCTTCCTCCACCCTGGAAGTCTCCTCTTCTCCTCTCCTCCTGGAAGTCTCCCTCTCTCCCGGAAGTTCCTCCCCTTCTTCCTGGAAGTCTCCCTCTTCTCCGAATCTTCCTCCTGGAAGTCTCCCTCTTCTCCTGGAAGTCTCCCTCTCCTCCTGGAAGTCTCCCTCTTCTCCTGGAAGTCTCCCTCTTCTCCTGGAAGTCTCCCTCTTCCTCCTGGAAGTCTCCCTCTCCACCTGGAAGTCTCCCTCTTCTCCTGGAAGTCTCCCTCTCCACCTGGAAGTCTCCCTCTTCTCCTGGAAGTCTCCCTCTCCACCTGGAAGTCTCCCTCTCTCCTGGAAGTCTCCCTCTCCACCTGGAAGTCTCCCTCTTCTCCTGGAAGTCTCCCTCTTCTCCTGGAAGTCTCCCTCTTCTCCTCTCCTCCTGGAAGTCTCCCTCTTCTCCTGGAAGTCTCCCCCTCCTCTCCCCCCGGAAGTCTCATCTCTGGAAGTCTCCCTCTC
>NC_087214.1:67563382-67598382 GCF_015104395.2 Macrobrachium nipponense
TAAAATATATATATATATATATATATATATATATATATTACACACATATATATATACACATACATATAAACATTATACGTTATATGTATGTACTGTATGGTTATTACGCTGCCGCGCACACACAATGGCATATATAATATATTAATATATCAGTTAATTATATATATATATAATATATATATTATGATCCAATTTAAAAATGAATTTATATCTTTCTAATGTTGAACAGTGAAAAATTATATACAATAAAATTCCTTTCCATACTTAATCGACAATTTAAGCTTTAAACCAACATTTATTAATTTGTTCCTACAGCTGCTGCAAAAAAAAAAAAAAAAAAAAAAAACGGTGGAAAAAAAAACAAAAAAAATACAAGTAAAAAAAATACAAGTAAAAAATTACAGGAAAATAATACAGGAACAAAAAATTACGGGAAAAAGAAATTACTGGAAAAAATACAGGAACACAAAAATTGGAGAAAAAATACAGACACAAATAATTACAGAAAAAATACAAGAAAAAAAAATTACAGGAACAAAAAATTACAGGAAAATAATACAGGAACAAAAGAAATTACAAGAACAAAAAACGGAAGAACACAATTTTTTGTTCCTGTAATTTTTTTGTTCTTGTTTTTTTTTTCTTTTGGTTCCTGTAATTCTTTAGCTCTAATTTTTTTTAAATCCTGTAATGTTTCTGTTCGTGTTATTTTTTTTGCTGTAATATTTTACTACAATGTTTTTGCTCCTTTATTTTTTTTATTCCTGTAATGGTTTTGCTCCTGTATTTTTTCATGTAACTTTTTGCTACAGTTTTTTCTTGTTATATTTTACTGTAATTTTTTCCCTATATTTGTTTGTTCCTTTTGTTTTTCTTGTAATTTATTTGCCTGTATTTTTTTTCCTGTAATTTTTTGCAGAAATTTTTGTCTATCTTTTCTCTTATGGTTTTTTGTTCTATTATTTTTCCTGTAATTTTTTTTCCTGTGTTTTTTCTGTAATTTTTCTTTTATTTTTCCTGTAATTCTTTGTTTTCTTTTTTTTCCGTCATTTTTTTTATAAAATTTGTTTTTTTCTTATTTTTTATGTAATTGTTTCATGTATTTTTCCCTGTAATTTATTTCCTGTAATTTTTTACTTCAATTATTTTTATGTAATTTTTTTCATAAAATTTCTTTTGTTCTTTTATTTTTTCCTGTAATTTTTTGGTGCAACTTTTTCCCTTGTAATTTTTTACTGTATTTTTCATGTATTGTTTTCCTCTTCATTTTTTCTTGTAATTTCTTTATTTCTGTATTTTTTCCTGTAATTTATTTGCCTTTATTTTTTCCTGTAATTTAATTTTTTTTTAAATTTTTTCCTGTAATTTATGTTTCTTTATTTTTTCTTGTAATTTATTTTCCTTTATTTTTTCCTGTAATGTATTTTCCTTTATTCTTTCCTGTAATTTATTTTTTATGTATTTTTCCTGTAATTTATTTTCCTTTATTTTTTCCTGTAATTTATTTTCCTTTATTTTTTCCTGTAATTTATTTTCCTTTATTTTTTCCTGTAATTGTTTTTCCTTTATTTTTTCCTGTAATTGTTTTTCCTTTATTTTTACACGTATTTTTTTCCTGTAATTTTTACCCTGTGAATTTTTATTTTGTTTTTTCATTTAATGTTTTTCCTGTAATTGTTTTGTTCCTGTATTTTTCCCATAATTTTTTTCCAGTAATTATTTCCGTAATGTTTTTTCCATTATTTTTTCCTGTAATTTGTTCCTGTATTTGTTATCTGTAATTTTCCTGTATTTTTTCTGGAATTTTTTCTTTTCCTTTTTTCCTGTTATTAATTTTTTCTTGTATTTTTTCTTGTAATTATTTTGTTGCTGTATTTTTTCCTGTACTTTCTTACTGTAATTATTTTCTTCCCTCAACTTTTCCTGTAATTTTCCCTATAACTTTTTTGTTTTGTATATTTCCTTATTTTTTCCTGCCATTTTGAATCCTGTATTTTCCTGTAATTGTTGAGTTCCTGTAATTTTCTCCAGCAATTTTTTCTTGTATTTGGTCTCCTGTAATTCTTTTTCCTGTACTTGTTCCCTTTAATGTTTTTGTACTTGTATTTTTTCCCTGCAATATATTTCTGTATTTTCCTGTAAATTTTTTAGTCATATATTTTTTCATGTAATTTTTTATTCCTGTAATTGCTTTGTTGCTGTATTTTTCTTTGAAATTGATTCATGTATTTTTCCCTGTGATTTTTTCCTGTAGTTTACCTGGAATTTTTTATTCCTGTATTTTTTTCCTGAAATTTTTTACTTAATTTTTTTCAGTAGTTTTTCCCTCTATTTCTTCTCTTTTTTTATTCCTGTAATTTATTTGTTCCTTTAATTTTCCCTCCTATTTCTCCTATAATTTTTTCAAGTAATTTTTCCTCTAATTTTTCCACTAATTTTTTTCAAGTAATGTTTGCTCTAATTTTTTTCCTCTAATTTATTTAATTCTGTAATTATTTATTCTTTTTTTCCGGTATATTTTCCATGTCATTCTTGTTCCTGTATTTTTCCCTGCAATTTTTCCCCTGTATTTTTTCCTGTAATTTTTCGTTCCTATATTTTCCCTGTAATTTTTCCCCTGTGTTTTTTCATGTAATTTTTTGTTCCCACATTTTCCCTGTAATTTTTCGCCTAATTAAATTTTTTCTGTAATTTTTTTTCATGTAATTTTTTTCTGTAGGTTTTTCATGTAATTTGTTTGTTCCTTTAATTTATTCCGTATTTTTTCTTGTAATTTTATCCTGTATTTGTTCCTGTAATTATCCCAATTGATTTTTACCTGCAATTTTTTTATTCCTGTAACTTATTTTTTCTGTAATTTCCCCTATATTTTCACCTGTAATTTTTTTTATTCCTGTAATATTCCCGTTATTTTTTGCTGTAATTTTTAACTGTGTTTTTACTGTAATATATTTTATTCCTTTATCTTCTCCCTATAATTTATTCATGTAATATTTCTTTATTCCTGTAATTTTCCCATGTAAGTTTTACAGAAATTTCCTAAGCAAATTTTCTTGTTCCCGTAACTATTATTAATTGTTCCTGTAATTATTTGTTCTTCCTGTAATCGCGTTTTGTCCCTGTAACACAGATGTACATCGACTCACGTTCTCATCTAGGACGCGTGTGGAACGTGAACGGAATTTATGATTTTTTTTATTTTTTATTTATTTTCATTTATTCGGAGAATTGTTTTTTTTTTCTTTGGCCGTCATATTTCATGACAGATTTGTTTATGTGTGAGTGTGTGTGTGTGTGAGAGAGAGAGAGAGAGAGAGAGAGAGAGAGAGAGAGAGAGAGGTCCATTGCCGCATTCCCTGACAAAGAATGCGAGATGTTCTCAGCTCAGCAGCTGAGACACACTGGAGTAGTCAGGTGCTTGAAAGAAAGCTCTCTCTCTCTCTCTCTCTCTCTCTCTCTCTCTCTCTCTCTCTCTCATTTTTATTATAAATATCCATTGTTTAGGTTGCAGAGATGACCTTAACATTCTGGATCTGCAATTCTATATAGGATGCGGTTGCCTCACCCACGCCTCTCAGTACCCTTAGCCCTACAACCCACCACAATCGACTCACTACCAGGTGCATAATTTGGCCACATTTGTCATGAAGGATTTGTTAAGGACTATATATCACAATCCACTTGCCACCACAACAATCATCGTGCTCAGAAAACCTGGTATTGATTCATTGGACAATCTCCTGCAAGATTTACAATGTCAGTGACATTTTACAGAGGGACCTCTCTCTCTCTCTCTCTCTCTCTCTCTCTCTCTCTCTCTCTCTCTCTCTATTAACGTTGCGTAACAACTCAAGCTTACATTGTGTGACCTTTTCTTGTCCATGCTTTGTTTGTGAGTGGGTAGCCATATTTTTAGTTTAAGTTGTCATGGTTATAAGGAAGAGTTAAATTTAGTCAAAGTGATTGTTATTACCAGTGTTGCAATACACTAGGAGGTTTGGTTCACCACCAGTTAATATTATTATTATTGGAGAAACAAATCCATAGTTATGTAAATGTACATATATTTATATTTAAAACTATAAGGATAGCTTTCCTTATAGTTTTAAATTTAAATATATGTACATTTACATAACTGTGGATTTGTTTCTCCATTTGAAGACTCGTGCTACTATGAGGATTTTATTATTATTATTATTATTATTATTATTATTATTATTATTATTATTATTATTATTATTATTATTATTATTATTATTATTATATTCAGAATGCTAAAGGACGAGTCACATTTGAGCTTTACATGAGACTGGCTTTTTCGTCACCATGATAATAATAATAATAATAATAATAATGATAATAATAATAATCAATAATAATAATAATAATAATAATAATAATATATTTTGTGTTATTATTATTATTATTGTTGTTGTTGTTGTTGTTGTTGTTGTTGTTGTTGTTAAAAAACATCTACAATTATATATTAAAAATATATTTCTATGTAAAGATATAGAAGAAAGACTTTCGAACACCTGAACGGTGTTCCTCATCAGTGTTAACACGTTATTATTATTATTATTATTATTATTATTATTATTATTATTATTATTATTATTATTATACCAGATTTTCTTTTGAGTCACCAAACACCTAGGGTGACATGACACTTCAGCCCAAGAGGAATAAATATACACAGGTGAGATCCCCCTCCATGGCATATTAGCACGTAGGGCTGGGGACCTACCTACGTCAGTCGTCTCGTAACGGTGTGGGGGGGGGGGGGGATTTACGTCAATAGTTGCTGCGTCATTATGCGTTGATAAATTGCAGGCTGAAATATTTGGGTTAATAGACATGAGTTATAAAAGGAAAAGGACGACGGTAGAATATACTATAATGGTTACACTTAACTGCACTTAACTGAGTTCACTATTTGTTTCATCATTTCTGTGACAAATGGTGTGGTTGATATGATCACGTTGCTAGGTCTCTCTCTCTCTTCTCTCTCTCTCTCTCTCTCTCTCTCTCTCTCTCTCTCGGCATTATGGTAGTCTTACGAATGGTCTAAGCGTCATGATCTATTTCACTAGATTCTAGACATATACGTCTGAGTTATGCAAACCTCTCTCTCTCTCTCTCTCTCTCTCTCTTAGTGTGACCTTTTGACCTGCTTCTCATTCCTCTCCCTTCTGCTATATTCATTCAGGGAAACCTAAGGTGTTACGAAAGCTCCTGATAAATGTCACGTGATGATTCTATATATTAACTGTCTCAGGTACAATGTTTTGTGTGAAGTCCTGACTTTGATGGTTGAGTCATGACTCTTTCCCTGTGAAGTCCATCCACTTTTGTGATTGCACTATGGCTCCCTTTTGTGAAGTCCCCAGTCTGATGCGATTATCATTGACATCTATTCTTGTCGAAATAATCCTTTTTAAAATATTTTAAAAATCTATGGGGGGAAGGTCACGTGACTTCTTACGACTTCGTAAGCACATTCGAACATGAATGGTCACATTAAATGAACGGATGCCCATCAGATATGTCACGGTCACATTGGAAGGTCACATACGTAACGGTGGCTGTGAATCCGGAAGTGCTACTATCAGATCAGTATCGTGACTATGATCTGTAATAGTCTCGTTGTCACAGTCAGATCTTTTCATTCATGTCATGAGATGGATAATATTCAACTCTTACTCATTTCGAGTCAGTGAATGGTGGTCTATTCGTGAAACTAACATTCAAAGGAGTGCGAAGTTTCTGTATCTTTTATTGTTTTATAAAAGAAATAAAAATTTTTGAGGTTCACGGGCTTAGATCTGTCAACAATAGTCAGCCGGTGATCTGAAGCTTTTTATAATTATTATTATTATTATTATTGGTTTGAAAAGGTCAAGTCACCTTTATTGAATTAATTTAAAAATTGTAAAAAGTATAGTTTTATTATTATTATTATTATTGGTTTGAAAAGGTCACCTATATTGAATTCATTGAAATATTGTAAAAAGAATAGTTTTATTATTATTATTATTATTATTGGTTAGAATAGGTCACCTATATTGAATTCATTTAAAATTTGTAAAAAGTATAGTGTTATTATTATTATTATTGCTTTGAAAAGGTCACCTATATTGAATTCATTTAAATATTGTAAAAAAGTATAGTTTTATTATTATTATTATTATTATTGTATGCTGGAAACAGACCTTCTTTCAAACAAGTTTTATTAAAAATAATGACAGACTTCACAGAATTGATTTTGTACAATATTCTTTCAATTCTCCTTATGATTTGCCTTTCAGGCACGCTGGTATTATAAAGCAGCTGTCCAATGTTCATCGTGCTGTAGGTCGTCAACGGAAATTTCGGGCGGGCTGGTGTTATCAAAAGCAAACTGGTTATCAGGGACAGGCTCGGGTCGTCAACAGGTATACAGGTGCGCTTCGTAGGTCTGGAACAGGCCGTAGTCGTCAGGGGTCTATCCGGTATTTCTTGTTATTTCTTCTTTTCTGGTTTTGTAAAGGCGTCTACATGTTTCGGCCACCTCGTTTGGCCATCTTCGGGACGGGATCGCTGAGTGCAATGGTCTGTGTCAGTTGTTTGTTGTTGGAGTATTAAGCTGGCTTTATGCCAGCACGGGCTTTAGCTAATGTAGCAGCCCGTAGGTCATTTGAATTATTTTTAGGTGCATTGGTGATTTAAGGATATGAGGCGATCTTTTTATTTATGATTTCTATGGAATGTGCAGGTGGAATGGTATGGATTCAAAGGTGAAAGGAAAAGTGAATAGGCAAGGTTACAAACCCCTTTAAACCCTAAGGTACCCATTAGTAGAAGATAAAGATCGATAGTAGCGAGTCCTGGCGAGTCAGAGATAGCCAGTAATGAAATCGAAAAAATTTATAGTCGTAGAAAAGCGAAAAAAAAAGCGCAACTCTATGGAGTTCAAGTACCATATTTCACTTTACGAAAAAAAAAAAAGCAGAGAGCGTCGATCGTTTAGCAATAGGGAACGACGGAGGAAAAACGAAATATTATAAGTTTTAGAAACAGGATAGCAAAAATAAGCGACAGCTTAAGCGGTAGTTAGAGTGACAGTTGAAATATTCGGTCGTTAGACGTGAGGCGGCCGAAAAACGGAGGGGAAAGGAGGATTGTTTAGTAAAAGAAAAAGCAGTTAATGCTATAAACAGCACTTTTCATGTAGCGGCGATCTTTATGTTTGAGATCTGTATCTAAAATCTTCTAACAGGAGGTCATCTGGGAGACTGATCTCTAGGTCCAACAGAGCGTGGACGAGCTCAGAGAATAGCTGATGACCACTGCCACTGTCGTTATTAAAGATGGCTCTATTTAAAAAAGCCTCAAACTCCTCGTAGGTCAGCAGGAACTTTCTGATTTGATATTCTCCTACGAGGAAGTATTCGTTTCCGACGCTTGAAGTTCTGTATTCTTGTTTGCAGGTCTGAGTTTCGCTGTTTTGCTTAGCTACAAACTCCTCAGTTTGTGTTCCTGCTTCTTTATACAAAACAGGAGCTATAGTCGGTGTCTCGGTCTGCATTTCTTCTTCAACTGCGTCTTCTGTCTGGGTTCCTGCTTCGGCACGAGCAGGAATCGACGTCTTCGGCGATGCAGAGGTTAGGGGGGTAACCTGAGGGGTTGGGGGAGTAGGGGGAGGAGGTAGAGGGGCGGGAGTTTGGCGATACGGAGAGGATGAGGGGGTGGGGATGTAGTGCCGGGATTGAGGAGGTTGGGAGGAAGGTTGGGTGGTTTGTGGTACAGGAGGTAGGTTCGTTCTAGGATCGGACCTGGGGTTGCTGGGAGGTTTCCTGGTCGGTGATGGTTGCCGAGGTCTTGCAGGTGGAGGAGGGATGCCCTTCGCCTTCCAAATCCTCTGCAGTCTGACTGGGCATCCCTTAAACCAAGCATGATGTTGCTGGCTGCAGTTAGGGCATCGGGCAACTGTGTGGCCCTTTTCCTTGTACTTTTTCAAGCACACTTCTGTCTCGTGTTTTGCACTGCACACTCCACAGATGTGTTCTGATTTGCATTCGTTTTTGTGATGTCCATACCTCTGACACTTGAAGCATCTCAGAGGCTCTGGTACGAAGGCTTCGGTCTCGTAAGTGCCAAGAATCCCAAGGCTGACCCTGGCTGGAATTTGGCCCTTGAAGGTCGCTTCTATCTTTAGAGTTTCCTGTCCATCTTTTGCGGTACATCTCTTGGCTTCCATGATGTTGGGAACCTCGAGGACTCTTTCGATAGTGATGTATTTGGGGACTTTGCAAATCATCCCCTTGCTTATTTTTGAAGCAGGATCAAGTAGGTGGCACAGGTTGTCTTTCTTCAGTAGTTCAGCAGCTTTTTGGTCCTTGGGAGTAATTATAAATTCTCCCCTTAAATTCGGTCTGGCTATGAGGTTGGCTTCTGGATATTTTTTCTCGAGGGCCCTGACTGCAGCATATGAAGTCTGGCCCTCGATAACAACAGCTTTGAACTTGGGAAGTGCCGGAAATTCTGCAAAACTCGCCGTATTCGGTGCCGATGTCGTAGGGAGCAGGTTATTATTGGTCGAAATCGGTGGTACAATCTTCTTCTGTTTCTTCTTCTTCTTCCTTACTGTGGCGAAGCCTTGCTCGTCCTCCAAGGGCGGGTCCTCCCTGGGATTACCGGGCGAAAGGGGTCTCTTAGAGGCCATACTTGTCAAAATTAAGGTTAAAAATGACGAGAGTTACGTAACGCACCTGTGCACGAAATTACGTAACCCCTGACTGTGTCAGATGTATTCACGCTATTTATTGCATTCGGTTGGCTTGAAGAAACGGGTACCTCACTTTTCATTGGGCAATACCTGTGACGTCGCGAGCGATGTCATCAGGGGGGCCGTTGCTGGTTGGCTGTCCTCTTCGTGGGCGGAGCCTCATCCTTATTGGTGATGGTGGAGGTCCCCTCGAAGGGCGTGCTACCAGGTCGTCCTCAAGGCGAGAGCTTGAGCTGCGATCACCCTCAGGGTTACTAGGGACGTCCTCAGGATGAGAGCTAACGCTTCTATCATCCTCAGGATCCCTCTGGTGCGATGGTCGTTGTGGGGCGGTGTCTGCTGCTCTCCTGACGGCGGTGGGGAGGAGGAAGGTCTCCTGTGTGATGTTCAAACTGGGCTTCTCCCTCCCGATGTGCAGCGCTTCTAAGATTCGCAAACGACGTAGATCGGGTGCTTGGTCGATAACCTCGAAGTTACCGACGATGTCGCTGCGTCGGATTCTTTTATTATGCAAGGACTGCCCATAATAAAAGAATCCGACGCAGCGACATCGTCGGTAACTTCGAGGTTATCGACCAAGCACCCGATCTACGTCGTTTGCGAATCTTAGAAGCGCTGCACATCGGGAGGGAGAAGCCCAGTTTGAACATCACACAGGAGACCTTCCTCCTCCACCAACCGCCGTCAGGAGAGCAGCAGACACCGCCCCACAACGACCATCGCACCAGAGGGATCCTGAGAATGATAGAAACGTTAGTCCCCTCCTGAGGACGTCCCTAGTAACCCTGAGGGTGATCGCAGCTCAAGCTCTCGCCCTGAGGACGACCTGGTAGCACGCCCTTCGAGGGGACCTCCACCATCACCAATAAGGATGAGGCTCCGCCCACGAAGAGGACAGCCAACCAGCAACGGCCCCCCTGATGACATCGCTCGCGACGTCACAGGTATTGCCCAATGAAAAGTGAGGTACCCATTTCTTCAAGCCAACCGAATGCAATAAATAGCGTGAATACATCTGACACAGACCATTGCACTCAGCGATCCCGTCCCGAAGATGGCCAAACGAGGTGGCCGAAACATGTAGACGCCTTTTAAAAACCAGAAAAGAAGAAATAACAAGAAATACCGGATAGACCCCTGACGACTACGTCCTGTTCCCGACCTACGAAACGCACCTGTATACCTGTTGACGACCCGAGCCTGTCCCTGATAACCAGTTTGCTTTTGATAACACCAGCCCGCCCGAAATTTCCGTTGACGACCTACAGCACGATGTACATTGGACAGCTGCTTTATAATACCAGCGTGCCTGAAAAAAGAATAGTTTTATTATTATTATTATTATTATTATTATTATTATTTATTATTTATTATTATTATTATTATAAAAAGAAATATAGAAACCTGTAAATTTATAGCATGAACATTTGGCTAGAAAATTAGAGTCATACAGAATATCGAAGGAGAATAAACACTGAAAATACTACTAAACATATAAGTATAATAAATAAGTAGATATAATGAATACATGGAAAAAGTATTAGAATAAAGAAATGAATAGAGAATCATATTAATAATAAATATAGGAACAATCCGATTAAGCCGTGACGCAGAATCTTGGTGCTCGATTTAAAAAAAAAAAAAAAAACTACATCCCCATTTACGGCAAATTCCAAGTTACCTATTTGTCATAGTTTAAACCCTACCCCCACCATCCTTGCTTCCATTAAGCCAGCAGCCCTCCCCCCCCCTCTCTCTCTCTCTCTCTCTCTCTCTCTCTCTCTCTCTCATTAAGGCGAGGAAGCATGTATAGCGTGGTCAAGACATGCTCACTTGTGGCGCCGGTCTCGGCAGGTGTGCTCCCGGACAGGTGTGATGTCACAGGTGCACACTTGTCCCTCATAACTAACGATACAGGTGTTTGAGGGTTTCGCTGTCGTTAGACGTACAGTCTGGTTTGCACGTGTTGTAGTGTGTTCGATTAAGTTTGGTAATGTTTTTTTTTTTTTTTGGGGGGGGGTGGCCTTTTTTTTGCATTTCTTTTTATATATTATGGGGTTTTTGTTAAGGTATGATGTGGGATTGGGAGTCAGTCTCTCTCTCCTCTCTCTCTCTCTCTCGCATCGCTCCTCATCTCTTCTCTTCTCTCTCTCCTCTCTCTCTCTATATATATATATATATATATATATATATATATATATATATATATATATATATTATATATATATATATATAGATAGATATAGATATGTATATATATATCTATATCTATATATAATATGATATATATATATATATATATATATATATATATATATATATATATGGGTGTGTGGGGGATAATATATATATATTAATATGTGTTAGATAAAAGTGTGAGTGTATGTACGTATGTATGTCCGTGTGTGTGAAAGACAGACTTAGCAATTAACAAAAAGACGAAATCGCTTACAGTCACGAACATTCCAGGACATATATATAAATAAAATACGCACTCGGGCCTCGATAAGGTTTGTGTTTTTTGGGGAGTCCTATAAAGACAGCTTCGGCGCCCGCGGGGCGGTTCCTCTGTGCTATCACCCCCCCACGGACAGTCCTTATTGGCTACGTGTTCTGGGGTCCGTAGGAGAAGGGGGTAGGAGAGGGGAGGGAGGGAAGGGGGAGGTGGTCCCCCGTGGTCCACGGGGAAAAATACGAAGTTGTTTTCATGATGGGAATAAGATTGAGGGATGAATTCCTATGAGGCTGCTACTTAGTAGAAGAGGAGGAGGAGGAGGTGGAGGTGGAGGTATAGGAGGAGGTGGAGGAGGAAGAGGTTGAGGAGGAAGAATGGAGTTACTTTGAAATTTCCCACAACTGTTGGATTTGTCGTTGTACCATTTTATTAGTATTTATTATTATCATTATTATTACTACTACTACTATTATTATTATTAATTAATATTATTATTATTATTATTATTATTATATTATTATACTGTTTTTGCATTGTAGAATGTAATCGGTTTTAAGGTAATTATATATATATATATATATATATATATATATATATATATATATACATATATATAGATATATATATATCTATATCTATATATATATATATATAGATATATATATATATATCTATATATATATATATATATATATATATATATTATATATTATTATTATTATTTTATACTCTTTTGCATTATATATATGATAATCGGTATATATATATATATATATATATATATATATATATATATATTATTATTATTTTAATACTCTTTTTGCATTGTAGAATGTAACAATCGGTTTTGGTAATTATATATATATATATATATATATATATATATATATATATATATTATATATATATATATATATATATAATATAGAACTTACCCTTCAGCATCATTCCCAATCACGCCAGAATTACCCAGTCATCATTCTTACCCTGACCATTCATTGAACGCCTCCTCTTTCCATGCCTTCCCGGTCCCCCCCCCCCTCCCCCCCCCCCCCAACCACCCCAATCCCCTCTCCCATTAACGAAATAGAGGACAAAAATGCAATTAGCCTCCGTGACATCGTATGTGTCACCTTCGGGCCATTAGGTGAATCCAAGACCTGTCTCGTCAGAGCTATTTTTGGGGTCTAGTATTGGGGCATGGTGACGGATAGCTGTTGGCAGGGGGTTACTTGCACAGAGAGAGAGAGAGAGGAGAGAGAGAGAGAGAGAGAGAGAGAGAGAAGGTGGGGATGGGTTTGTGGGGGTGGAGGGAATGAATTAGTAGGGAGGTACGAAACGTACTGACAACATCACTGCTATAAATAGGTGGGTTCCCCTCGGATGAGCTTTGCGAGTTGGGGGAGAATATTTTTCACTTTAATATTATTTCATGTTTTCTGCCTTTTGTACGTAAGGACAAAAGACTGGTAGCGTTCGGAAGACTTCGAGATAATGGAGTTTTTTGCGTATTTTGAGTAATGAATTGGCCTTTGAAAAGGCATATGCTATAAATGGATTTTGGGACATTTTAAGTAAGAACTGGGGCCTTTTTAAAAGTGTATTCCATATGTGACTTTTTTTGCTTATTTTCAGTAAGAATTTGGCCTTTTAAAAGGCATATTCCATTTTGGGGGTTTTGGCATCTTGTAATGAGTATGGCTTTTAAAAGGTGCATATATTTTATGTGGCCTTTTGCACATTTAGAGTGATAAATGGGCATTGTAAAAGGTGTATTTCATAAATGACATTATGCAAATTTTGAGTGAGATGTAGGCCTTTTAAAAGGCATTTTGATTTTTTTTTTTTTTTGTGGCATATTGCAATGAATGGGCCTTTTCAATGACGTATTCCACACGTGGTGTCTTCGCCATTTTAAATAATAATCAAACAGTATAAAACAGGTTCGTGGCAAATTGAATATTCAATTGAAAAATGCATTGCAGAATTACATGCACGAGACGTTAACAGATTTAGCAACGCCAGTGGATTGGAAATCAATCAGTCATTCATTAGTGCTTGACAGAGCATCAAAACTGAAGTCGAATCTCGATCATTGTGACGCCATTGACCAGAGTTACCGCAACGCCAGCAATGCAGAAATCAATCAGTCAGTCAAGCAGTCTTCAGTGGCAGTACTGTGACGTCGCTGCCCATATTTAGCAACGCCAGTGTATCGGAAGTCAATCAATCAATCAATAGTGCTTGACAGAGTATCTGGTCTGCAATCGAACCTCGATCATTGTGACTGCACTAGACATGCCGGAAGTACAGAATACCCAGAATACCCGAAGGGGCTTCCTCGTTCCTGCAGCAGCAGCAGCAGCAGCTGCTGTCACAGCCCTTACTACCAAGTGCCCCAGAAAGTATTTCGGTGCACGGGCATCTTGACGAATGATAGGAGAAACTGCAGACGACCCACTCGGGCGGAGGGGATAAGAGGGACTTTTTTTTTTTTTTTTTTTTTTTTTTTTTTGAGGAAAAAAAGTGTTCTCCACAATATCACTGGGTAAAAATGTTAGTCTTAACATTGTTAGAAAGAGTATTTTGTAAACATTGCTCGGGGCGTCGCGGTGCTTGGAGAGAGGAGGGGGGGGGGGGCGTTTCTCAACATTCCTGGAAATGTTTTTTCCTCAACATTGCTGAGAAAAAACCCTTTCTTGCAAATTGCTTTAAAAGGTTTTTTTTTTCGAAAAAGGTTTTTTTCAACATTGCTTGGAAGACAGGTTTTTTTCTCAGTATTGCTTGAAATGGAGGTTTTTCTCAACATTACTGGAAAAAATTTTAAAAATTATTTTGCAAAATCTTTTTGCAATTTCCGAATAAAACAAACATTAAAAATCAATTTGCCCAATACTTATATTCTTTTTGATATACTGTCAACATTTTCCTGTGTAAAAACTCAATGAAAATCAGTTTGCAAAATATTTATATACTTTTGCAAAGGCTTTCAACGTTTTCCTGTGTAAAAACTCGTTGATAATCAATCTTTATAATATTTATATAAATACCCTTTTGCACAGAGTTGAATTTATCTGTTGTATATCCTTTGTATACATCTTCATTTGACACCATTCATGCGAAAATGTGGAAAGTTATTCATAAATTACCTTTGTTGTGTCATGTTTTATTTCAGCAATTCCGTATGAATAGAAAATTCAGTAAAATCATCTTTTATTGTGTCATGTTTTTTTCATTTGACAATTTCATGTGATCGTAAAACTCCGTAAAATAATCTTTATTGTGTAATAACACAATAATCTTTATTGTGTTATTACAACAATTTCATATGAAAAAAAAAATCAGTAAAATCCTATTTATTGCATCATGTTTTATTTCAACAATTTCATGTAAACAAAAATTTAGCAAAAGTACCTTTATTGTGTCATGTTTTATTTCAATAATTTCATGTTTTTTTCATGTAACGGTTTCAAGTGAAGTGAACTCTCCATCACAAACTGTAAAATCATTGGGCTTTATGCAAACATTTCATTTCGCTATATTGACGAGAATTCAGAATTGTGACGTGAAATTCATTCATTGTATTTTGCTTCTGTGATTTTTGCTCCAGTTGGACATTCCACAAAGCGACGTTCACAATGTCCCTTATAATTAGATCAGTGTATTTTGCAATCGTTTGCATGAATTAAAACGTAGCGTGAATTGTTTTTTTTTTCTGTATTTGAGCATTATGTCGTGCATTTATTTGTTTATAAAAAGGTTGGTGATTTATTTCTCAAATCTGTTTTTGTTGACTTGATGATATTTAAAATATGCTAAAGAGTAGACTAATGATACCCTTGCACTCATAATATACTCATTTTCGAACGAATGGAAATTCATCTGATAGGAACCCAAACCCCAAAACGGTATGACCACGTTGGAACCAGCGCCCGAAAAAAAAAAAAAACCACTCAAGATGGATGATCAAGAGAATGTCACGTAACCGTTACGAAACCCTTTCCTTTATCTGCCCCCCCCCCCCCCCACCCCCAAAAGAGATTTTTGGCACTTTCCTCAAGAGTGCAGGGAAGTCTTGGGATTGTGGGGGGTGGGTCCGGTGGGGGTATGGGGCTTCAGTTTGGTGGTGATCATCACGTGACGAGGTGGGAGCTTAGGCAAGGAGAGAGAGAAGAGAGAGAGAGAGAGCAGAGAGAGAGACGAGAGGATTCGGAAAGATAGATGAGAAGGATCGGAGAGAGCATCTGTGTGAGAAAGAGAGAGAAAGCGTGATTTACTCAGTGCTCGTGTCCTCGTGTTACGTATAACTGGATGTCATTTGTTCATTGTCCACTAAATGACCAATTATTGTAGTTTTATTTCATAAAAGATAGGTATTATTAGCATAGCTGGAGGTCATTTGTTCATTACCAACCAGATACACTGATTGTTGTTGTCTCATTAAAGATAGGTGCTAATTATTATTATTATTATTATTATTATTATTATATTATTATTATTATTATTATATTATTATTATTATTATTATATTTTAGAAAATACCAATTATTGTTGTTTCAGTAGAGAGTTGCTAATTTTATTATTAGTATATTATTATTATTATTATTATTATTATTATTATTATTATTATTATTATTATTATTGTTATTATTATTATTATTATTATATTTTTTTTTTTGCTCTATCACAGTCCTCCAATTCGACTGGGTGGTATTTATAGTGTGGGGTTCCGGGTTGCATCCTGCCTCCTTAGGATTCCATCACTTTTCTTACTATGTGTGCCGTTTCTAGGATCACACTCTTCTGCATGAGTCCTGGAGCTACTTCAGCATCTAGTTTTTCTAGATTCCTTTTCAGGGATCTTGGGATCGTGCCTAGTGCTCCTATGATTATGGGTACGATTTCCACTGGCATATCCCATATCCTTCTTATTTGTATTTTCAGATCTTGATACTTATCCATTTTTTCCTTCTCTTTCTCTTCAACTCTGGTGTCCCATGGTATTGCGACATCAATGAGTGATACTTTCTTCTTGATTTTGTCAATCAACGTCACGTCTGGTCTGTTTGCACGTATCACCCTATCCGTTCTGATACCATAGTCCCAGAGGATCTTTGCGTGATCGTTTTCTATCACTCCCTCAGGTTGGTGCTCATACCACTTATTACTGCAAGGTAGCTGATGTTTCTTGCACAGGCTCCAGTGGAGGGCTTTTGCCACTGAATCAGGCCTCTTTTTGTACTGGTTCTGTGCAAGTGCCGGGTATTCGCTTGCTATGTGGTTTATGGTTTCATTTTTCGTATTGCACTTCCTACATATGGGAGAGATGTTATTTCCGTCTATCGTTCTTTGAATATATCTGGTTCTTAGGGCCTGATCTTGTGCCGCTGTTATCATTCCTTCAGTTTCCTTCTTGAGCTCTCCCCTCTGTAGCCATTGCCATGTGTCATCGCTGGCTAGTTCTTTAGTCTGTCTCATGTATTGTCCGTGCATTGGTTTGTTGTGCCAGTCCTCTGTTCTGTCTGTCATTCTCCTGTCTCTGTATATTTCTGGGTCTTCGTCTACTTTTATTAGTCCTTCTTCCCATGCACTCTTTAGCCACTCGTCTTCACTGGTTTTCAGATATTGCCCCAGTGCTCTGTTCTCAATGTTGACGCAGTCCTCTATACTTAGTAGTCCTCGCCCTCCTTCCTTTCGTGTTATGTATAGTCTGTCCGTATTTGCTCTTGGGTGTAGTGCTTTGTGTATTGTCATATGTTTCCTGGTTTTCTGATCTATGCTGCGGAGTTCTGCCTTCGTCCATTCCATTATCCCTGCGCTGTATCTGATTACTGGCACTGCCCATGTGTTTATGGCTTTTATCATATTTCCGGCGTTGAGTTTTGACTTGAGTATCGCCTTGAGTCTCTGCATATATTCTTTCCTGATCGTGTCCTTCATCTCTTGGTGTTTTATATCCCCTCCTTCCATTATTCCCAGGTATTTGTATCCTGTCTCATCTATGTGTTTGATGTTGCTCCCATCTGGTAGCTTTATCCCTTCAGTTCTCGTTACTTTGCCTTTTTGAATGTTGACTAAGGCGCATTTTTCTATTCCAAACTCCATCCTGATGTCCCCAGATACAATCCTTACAGTCTGGATTAGGGTATCTATTTCCTTGATGCTCTTACCATACAGCTTGATGTCGTCCATGGACATCAGATGGTTAATTCTGTTGCCTCTTTTCTTGAGTTGGTACCCGGCATCCATCTTCTGTAGTACTTTTGTCATGGGAATCATGGCTACTACGAAGAGTAGTGGGGACAGTGAGTCGTCCTGGAAGATCCCTCTCCTGATATTAACCTCTGGTAGTCTTATTCCAGAGCTTGTAAGTATTGTATTCCAGTTGCGCATTGTATTTTTGAGGAAGCTGATGGTGTTTTCCTCTGCCCCATATATTTTCAGGCATTCTATTAGCCATGTGTGTGGTATCATGTCGAAGGCTTTCTTATAGTCTATCCATGCCATGCTTATTATTATTATTATTGTTATTATTATTATGATTATTTTTATCATTATTATTATTAATGTTATTGTCATAATTTTAATGGCGAAGATTATTGTTATCATTATGAATGATTAGTTTTATTAGTATTACTTTTAATAGAAGAATATTATGGTAATTATCGATAAATATTGTTATCCGTAGAGGGCTGCAATTTGGTACGTTTGATGACTGGTGGGTGAATCATCAACATACCAATTTGCAGCCCTCTAGCCTAGGCATATAGGTACACGTAACCCCCTCCCCCCCCCCCTCCCCACGTGACCTCTTTTTAATGATATTCTCTCACCTGTCTGCTGCCGAAAGTCTGGAACCCTGTTTGGGGGACGGGAGGGGGGGGGGGGGGGGGGGCTATTTTTCAGGTGTGCGAGATAAGCCCTGGTTTAGTCATCACGTTTATTACAGTTACGTTCTAATCTTTATTTATTTATTTATTTATTTGTGACTCTTATTTGGTTTTTTGTTTTTTTTCGCAATTTTATTTATTTATTTATTGTTTGTTGATTTATATATTCATGATATTTATTTTTATTTATTTTTTATTTGTATACTTGATTTTTTACAATTTATTTTTGTTTATTTATCTATTTGGGATTTTTAATTATTTTGATTTATTTCTTGCTTATATTATAATTTGTTTATTTATTTTTGTTTACTTATTTTTTTATTTATTTATATACATTACTTTTATTTATTTATTTATATTTTTTTTATTACTTGACTTATTGATATCCGTTATATTTATTTATTTATTTTGTACAGTACATTATTATATATTTATTTGTATTTATTTGTTTATTCATGTTCTTTATTTATATTTATTTTTAATTGTATGAATTATTTTTATTTATTGCTTATACACTATTTTCATTATTTATTTATTTATTTATTTACTTATTTATTTATTTATTTATTTATTTATTTCTGAAATCAGTCTTTAATTAAACCTTGAATACAAAATTTTGCTAAAGGCCAACCGCTGGAACCTGTGAGGTCATTCAGGGCTGAAAGAGAGAAAAAAGGCTTGAAATGTGTAGCAGAAGGAAAACCTTCTGCATTTGAACCTTGAAACCATTGTTAGCAGAGGATTGAGGGAGAATATGGACGGAGGTACAGTAAAAGCATATTTTTTCCATTTTTTTTCTGTTCCGATAACCTTGTTTTTATTTTTTTATTTCCTCTTATATCTTGGTACTTGTTCCTAACGAACACCATAATATTCTCTGTAATAATAATAATAATAATAATAATAATAATAATAATAATAATAATAATAATAATAATAATAATAATTTTTGGAAGCTAGAATATCAAGTCGATGGCCCCTATTGTGGGCTTGTTTCCTATGAATAGGTTTCATCTTCTGAATAATAATAATAATAATAATAATAATAATAATAATAATAATAATAATATTCTTTGGAAGCTTGAATTTCTAGTCAGTGGTCCCTTTTGTGGGCTTGTTCCATATGGTATAGGTTTCACCCTCTGACTAAAGATACAATAATAATAATTAGTATTTTGATTGTCTGAGGATCTTGGAAAATAAGCAAATCCTTCACTTGGCAGAGTTCCCCCCTAAAGAAGAAAGCATCTCTCGGTGTTTGGCCTGAATTCCTGCCCTGGACACCTCTGCTGGGGTCGTCTTTGTTTATTTATTAAGGTGTTTTTTTTCTTTAAATATTATTATTATTATTCTGCAGCGAAGGGGAAAATGAACAGAGATCGAGAGCGCTGGCTTAGATTAGAAATTAGGTTGTGGGTTGGTTGTCTGTTGCCAACCTAAAATCAAAATTATGGTAGGAATTAATGAACTTTAAAAAAAACGTAAAATATTAAATAGTCAAGACACGGAAAAAGTTAAAACCAAACTCGACAAGAAGAAAAATATTAACTTCCAACCACCAAAGCTATAATTCAAAAACTTAATAAGATTGATTTATATACATATGCATGTACATATATGATAACAGGACCTCGTTGACTGCGGACGGTATCTAGCGGAGATATTAATTCAGGGAAAGTTACAAGCTGCTTTCCAGGGCGAGCTGCCCTCATCGTCTGGTCTCCTACTGTTGGTTCTGGAAAGCTTGTGTAACTTTTTCCTGGATAAATGTCTGTGCTAGTCACCATCCAGTTGAAACGAAGTTCTGTTATTAATTGTGTTAATTTACAGAACAGTTGTGTAACTGATAAAGTTCTCATATATATATATATATATATATATATATATATATATATATATATATATATATATAACTGTCGATATTAAACTGATATAAAAAAAAAACTGTTCATACTGACCCCTTTTAGGAAACAGGTGTTTTCCTAATTTATTTTTACTTCGTTCAAACGAACGAACTGAACAATGACAGAAAGAACACAATGGTAAGCGAGAATTTTCTTCTTCGTCTTCTTCTTCTTCTCCTTCTGCCCACGTGACTCTCGGGTCTCTTTGTGACCCATTATCGTTCGCTCCCGTACCTGACTTATTAATATTTTGAGTATTATTATTGATTGTTTGATTATCCATTCCATAGACGTTTATGAAGCAGGAATGAGAGAGAATATTATCGCTGCCCACGTGAGGCATTATTACTATTATTATTATTATTATTATTATTATTCTATAGAGGTTTATAGAGCAGGAGTAAGATCTTCCACGGGACCAAATGTATATAAGTTTTAAAAAAACTGCAAATAAAACTATTTTGTGAATTTTTTTTCATTATCAGTTTTAGTTTATTCTTTACAATATATAATCTCTTTCTCCAGGATTTAATTGACAACATCAACAAAGAAAGTTTTTCAAACTAGTTTAGCAGTGAAGTAGTTTATTATATAACTTGTGATTGCATGTCATTCTTTTATCTTATTCAACTTTACATGCGTGTAATTTTTAAATTGTTTATATGCCTGTTTTATTTTATATATTGGTAGAGCATTTTTGTATAACTATAGGCGTCTGGGTATTTATATTCAGATTGTCGAGGTATGGGGTTTTTGTGTCTCCCAAAGAATATGTGTGTATTTCGGATAAGGAGATGTATATATACACATTCGTGCTTATATGTACATTATATTCATGTATGCGTATATATATATATATATAGTTGCTTTATGCCTCGTCATACAAATATGTATGATAACTTCAAAAACCAACAAAGACTCAGCACCTGCGAGTAACCTATGTGCGTATATGCGTACATTTTACCGTGAAGTTCAAACTAATGTTTATGCGTATAGATTTTGAAGAAATAGAATAGAATGTGTCATATCTCCGTACGGGTATAGTAGATTTTGGATTGAAAGGAGGATTGTGTGTGTGTGTGTGTAAATATGCGTTAAATCAAAATAGGTCGGCGTATTTTGGAAGGTAGCATATACCCAGCGCAGCAGTACGTAACGAAGCTTCGTGGTGAGTTCTTTACGTATACACGCGCATACTTGGGCACGCGACTCGATTTTGAGTAGCCGCGTGGCGTGCCCCTTTTACCCGTACCAGAAATACCACCTTACTCCTGCCTTTCCTCCCACGCCCACACGAACCCCAAAACGAATAGATAGATACCCAGCCCTTCTGACGCGCCCAGCAGGAGCGATGAATCTGTGGGTTTCCTTCGGTCCTTGGTGATTCGGGAATGTGTGTGTGTGTGTGTGCGCGCCGGGCGCCAGACTTTTGTGAGTGAGTTGTAGAAGGAGGAGGAGGGATGGAGGAGGGGGAAGGGGGAGGGGTGGGGTGTATTGGTAAGTGCCAAATGCGAGAAAGTGGAGCGGTGCCAAAATTAGACAGGGGGAGTGATGGCGATGTTGAATAAAACGTAATGGTACCGCCCCCACTTTTTTTCTTGTTAATGAGAGAGAGAGAGAGAGAGAGAGAGAGAGGGAGAGAGAGAGAGAGAGAGAGATTGTACACACACACACACACACACACACACATATATATATATATATATATGTATATATATATATATATATATATATATATATATATATACGTGCTATGAGACATATTTCCTCTATCTGTTTTTTCTCTGGGTGTTAAATAGATTCGTAAAGCAACCGCTCACCACATTAAGTGTTACATATACTTCTAAATTAAGTATGACTTGTTATATGCTCTCTCCTCACAAGTAAATCTTCCGAATAGATGATGATTGTCAAGAGATGAGAAGACAAGGAGATGATTCTGATGAATGGAGCACTTGATGTCAGGGAACTGATGTGTTGTTGATGGGGGGGGAGGTACAAGGCTTTCAACGAGGTCAAGCTGAGAGAGAGAGAGAGAGAGAGAGAAGATGAGAGAGAGAGAGAGAGAGAGAGAATGAATCTTCCCTTCTGCAGCATCCCAGCTGAAATACGGAACTTTGAATGGAAAAATATTTACGTGAATAAAGAAGTAATTGGAGCCAGAGAGAGAGAGAAAGAGAGCGAGAGAGAGAGAGAGAGAGAGAAAGAGAGAGAGAATATCTCCCCCGTCTACGTCCCAACAAAGAGAATGCATATTCTAGGTCGAAGAAAAAAAAATCTTTGTTCACGCGCTGACAGAATGCTTCCTCTCTCTCTCTCTCTCTCTCTCTCTCTCTCACTGGTTTTCGGGAAGGGTGCCAAGAAATACTGCCCAGCTCGTTGCTGAGGGCGCCAGTAGGGTTGCTACGTGAGGTGACGCCCTCAGGTGAATTGGGGGCGTCCCCCCCCCCCCCCCCTCCCTTGCTTAAAATTAACCCCCGCCCCCATCTCCCTTATCCCTCCCCCCTCCAGCTACTTCTCTACCTATCTCTCCCCCACCCTAAAAAATATGAGACGTATTTTTGCCTTTCCAATATTCCACCCCCCTCCCTCACCCCTTTCTCAGGTATTTAAATTTAGCCCTCCTCCTCCTCCCCTCCTCCTCCTCCTCCTCCTCCTCCTCCTCCTCCTCCTCCTCCTCAGACCTATTTGGGGTAGGTATCCACCCTCGCTTCCATCTGTCCTACTGCTGGGTATTTCTTCAGTCCGACACTATTATTATTATTATTATTATTATTATTATTATTATTATTATTATTATTATTGCTGAGAAATTCACAATATCGTGATAAACAGCTCTCCAGTGAAAATCCACATTTGTATAAATGTTAATTACATATTGATATAATTCATTTGCATCATTGTCGAGATCTGTTATTATTATTATTATTATTATTATTATTATTATTATTATTATTATTATTATTATTATTATTATATGCAGATGAATATACGAACATCTTTCTTGAAATTATTGTAATCATCGTTGTTGCATCTGTCATCATTATCAAATATATTTCTGATGTTATTATTATTATTATTATTATTATTATTATTATTATTATTATTATTATTATTATTATTATTATTATTCCTAATTTCGTTTTACATCATTCAATACGACCCACTGTTGCCCAGTAAATGGAAAGCGTCTCTTCACTTGCATTTTTCTGAAAATTATTCGACAGATACCCACTCTCATCTGCTACCCACGTGAGCGAGTGGCTCCTTTATGCCCACATCCGTCTGATAGCATCCACCAGTCTCTCTGTATGACAAAATCCGAAGGTTAAGGGTGATTGACCCGATTGGCACGGTGCCAAAAACCGCTCGTGGCAATCCGGAGGGTGTATTGAACCAATGCCAGTATATCACATGGTTTTAGTTTCCTTCATCCTGGGCGAGTATTTGACCTCAGCGCTGAAGAAGGCGTGATTCGTATGCAAGTTTTTTTTTTTTTTAACACTGGCGGAGATACGCACAATTGCGTTTGTAGGTAACGCTGGGTAGTCTCTTTTCTTGTTTATTTATTGATTTATTTTTATTTATTTATGTATTTGTTTATTTATGTATTTTTCGTTATGGTTTGGGAACACTGACGGTGATATAAGTCTGGTAAATAATTTTGATGTAGTTGGGAACATTTTTGTACTTTTTTTATTTTTGCATTGGCCACACGAGTCAAATAACAAAAACACCTATGTTAATCTAACTTTATTTTTTATGATGACCTGTGTCAAGGTGACCTCACTTGACCCAACCTTGTCATGAAATGAGGGTAAATGTAGGAAAATACCTGGATAAGACAATATCTGGGTTATTGCTTAAGTAACACCATCCTCGCACTGATCTCAAATATTTTCAGATCCATTAGAGAATGATACAAAAAAAATTTCTTTATATATAGTGTAAACTATCTGAAGGATATTCGAATTGTTTGAAAACCAATATAGCATTAAACAAATATCTAGAGACAATTTGAATTATCTAAAGCATCTGTGAATTGTTTAGAGACCTCCATTGGAGCATACTACAAAAAATGTCAATAGGTAATTTAAACCATCTAAAGTATTTGACAATTGTTTGGAGACCTCCATTAGAGCATACTACAAAACATGGCAATAGGTGATCGAAATCTGAAGCATTTGTAAATTGTTTGAAGACCTCCATTAGAGCATACTACAAAAAATGCCAATAGGTGATCGAAATCTGAAGTATTTGTAAATTGTTTGAAGACCTCTATTTGAAACCATCTACAGTATTTGTAAATTGCTTGAAGACCTCTATTAGAGCATACTACAAAAAATGTCAATAGTTAATTGAAACCATCTAAAGTATTTGACAATTGTTTGGAGACCTCCATTAGAGCATACTACAAAAAATGTCAATAGGTGATCGAAACCATCTAAAGCATTTGTAAATTGTTTGAAGGCCTGCAGTAGAGAGCAATATGCATCTAAACAGTTGCTTGAGAATTCTTGCAAAGTAGCATCACGAGACGTTATAGGAATTCAGGCCACGCCCCTTTTACGATATATGACATTTCTTTCCGCGTTCTAATCTGCCAAGCAGGGTTGGACAGATTCCATACAATCATATGACTGTCTTGTGATTGTGCTCTCATGTGATGTGTCTGCTGAATCATTCTAGATACGTTTTATTTTGATTTTTTTTCTAAATTTTGTTTTCGTTCTTACCCAAATGTTGGCATATTGTTATTTTATATGTTATTTATTTCTTTATATGTTTTACCCAAGTTTTCATTCTTGATATGTTTGTATTTTTATTTTTTAAATCTATTTTTGTTTTCGTTCTTACCCAAATTGTGGCATATTTTGATTTTATATGTTACTTATTTCTCTTTTTTTTTTTCTTAAGTTTTGGCTTGTTAAATTTTTAATATTAGTTCCTACTAAACGAAGGAACGTAGGTTTAACATGTTAAAATTTATGTTAAAATTTATTTTGCGTCTCGTATTATCCAAGAAGGTGAATTGGGAACCCAGCAGTGAGTCGACTGTGGTTGACCTGACGAGTACATTGGGTATGGGGCCAGGAACTTCAGCCCAAGACGAGCTAAGTATCAGAGGACGAACAACTTCTTGAACTTCTTTCGGTACTGCCTCTTCTGAGGGGAAATGGCTGATGGAAAGGGAAAGACCGACCTTTAGGTTTTAAACCAGCGGTGTCATTCAATGTTGAGTAAACCCAAACTTGTCCTTGAATTGTGAGGTGAATTCCAAGTCGTCCTGAAAATTTTATTTAGAAACTCAAGTGGTGGCCTTAGAATTTTAATGAAAAACTCAACCGTTGTGCTACTCAAATTTTTTTTATATAAGAAATTCAAGTGACGTCCTGAATTTTTTTTTGTATGAAAATCTCAAATGTTGCCCTTAAAGATTTTAATAGGAACCCAGTTGGTGTCCACAAATTTCTAATGTAAACCTCAAGTTCTGTCCTCAAATTTTTTTTTAATGAAAAACTCAACAGTTGTCCTTAAATTTGATATGAAAACCCAATATTGTGTTCAAATTTTAGGATGCAGCCTAAGCCTTGTCCTTAAGTTTACAGCTGAAATTGAAGTGTTAAAATTAGATTTGTCCTTTCACCTCAAGCTGAAACTCTGATGTTGAAAATCAGGTGTTGTGATTTAGATATTTGGCAGAAATTCACTTCAAACGAAAACCATATCTTTCATTTAGATTTTAGATTGTAATCGAAAATTGTCCTAAAATTGTTAGCATTGTACCTAAATTCCAAACCAGAACTCAAGTCATATCGGTTACCATTGTCAAGAGAAACTGGAAACGGAAACTTTGTGATTTGACTTTTAGAATTCTTCTCTGCACATTATCAGCTGAACCTCAAAAAACCATTATCCCGCATCCTTGTCCCCAAATCTTCAGAAGATAAAACTCTGCCGTTATTTGGCATCTTCCCTGCGCATAAGAGGCTCTCGGGCATCCTTTTTTGCTTAGTGCCCAACTTGTAAACAATTAACAATCTTGTCATTTAGCATCGTCCCTAATTTCCGAGCTGCTGAAACGACGCGAGAGAGTTTTAGCATCAGCTGCGCGTCAGAATTTCAGAAAACTGTTGGCTCTTAGGTAACCAGGTTTCCTGAGACCACAGGGTCTCACTCAGGTCCGGTGGCTATGCTGTGCAGCCAAGAAGGAATGGTGGAGGCAGCAGCAGCAGCAGCAGCATCAGTCCCACACGGCCCTCGAAGACTTTGGCACCGTTTTCTGACGTATTTTTCGCCCAGATCTCCTTCGGTAGCCACGACAGCTTTTTGGGGTTAGTTGGATACGTTAGCTCTCCCGAGAAGGAACCTACGTGACGACCTCGACCTCCAGTCTAGCCAGAAATACCTTGTTTACTGACCAGGTGTTTTTTTTTTTTTTTTCTTTCTTTTTTTTTTTTAGACCGCCCTCCATTCCCGAATTCTTTCCGTTGGCCCGGGCCACTTCTGTCCCCCTTCTAAATTTTCACCCTACCCTTTCACATCCTCTCTCACATCCCCCCCTCACCCCCAACCCCCCACCCATGAGAAAGCGCCAGTGGCACGAGTAGCCTGAATGCCTCTATCTTACCCTAGGCCTAAAGTTAAAAAAAAAAAAAAAAAAAAGGAAACGACAGAGCGATAAGAGGCCTTAATCACGAAGAAAACCATAGACCAACCTCTGAAAGAAAGGAAGGCTAAGATAACGGAGAGAAAAAAATATGAATGTTTAAAACCTTCTTGCAAGGTTTATGTTATTTTATCTCTCTTCCTCTCTGTCGGCCGCTCGTACGGGCCGTTGCCAAGCCTTTGTGATATGGGCTATTCTAGGCGTCCTTATTCGCTTGTCTTTTTTATATGCCTATTTGTAGATATTACCTCAGGTGATTCTTGTTATGTGGTTGCAGATATCTATCTGGCAACTGAGGAAATTCGTTTGTAATTTTTCCAGTTAGTTTATGATACCGTTTTATTCGGTTCAAAGTTGCCACAACATGATTCCTTTGGATGTTCTTCAACACAAAGGACAGAGAACAAAGTGTATCTTCACTTTGACCAGAATTAACAAGACTTTGATCAACTATTTTGACGAGAATTTACGAGATCTTTAAAAAAAGTTGGTCTGGCCAGAACTGACCAGATCTTAAAAAAAAAAAAAAAAATCTTGACCAGATCTTATAATAAACTATCAGATGCATTGGCAGCTAATCGATCACGTGGTAAAGTTTGAACAGCTGGTCTAAGGCATGCAAACACCTCTCTCTCTCTCTCTCTCTCTCTCTCTCTCTCTCTCTCTCTCTCTCAACCTTAGCCAAAGACCGAGTTCTTTAAGTTCCTATTGAGGTGATGTTCTCCTGCCAGAGATGAATCTGTGTTTAGATTTTCGCTTACTCGCGGAGTAAGCTTACAAACTACTGTTTTGTTTTTTTTGTTCTTGTTGTTCTTGTTTTTTGGGGGGTAGGGAAGGTCCATGGAAAAGCCTAAAAAAAAAAAAAGTCTGATAAAGATGTTTCGCGCTGAGTTAAACATACAGGAATTTTAGGGTAGGATATTTTTGGTTTGTTCATTAGATTGTAAATGTGAAGAATAAATAATGTGCATTTTAGACATTACAGAACAATTAGTTCTAATGAAATAAAGCGTATTTATTTAAATTTTCGTTGGTGAAACAAGGCTCTATTTGACCTTAGATTTGAGCACGTTTTGATTTACGTCAAAAGTTAGAAAAATAATGTTTACGACTTATACACGAGGGGAAAATATTGCACGCGTCTCGAGTAAGCTGGAGGTCGGTTCACGCCTAGTTTCAGTGGGAACTAGAAGCATCAGTGCTTTTGTTAGTGTGGCTGTCGCTAATTAATGATACTAATAGTGATAATATTACTATTTCCTTTTGGGATGATTTGATTGTCGTTAATCCCCTGAATAATAATAGTAATATTAATGATGATAATTTGATGATACTATTATTATTTTTATTATTATTATTATTATTATTATTATTATTATTATTATTATTATATTTTATTATTTTATTATTATTATATCATTATTATACAAAATTTTATATATGAAATATATATATTTACGAAGCTCTCTACCCTTTTAAAACACTGACCTACCCAACTTGCATATATAAGAAAATTAACTTTCCCTAATCACGCGTAAAACAAACTATTATTATTATTATTATTATTATTATTATTATTATTATTATTATTATTATTATTATTATTATTTTATTATTATTATTATTAATTGATAACAGCCACACTAGCAAAGGCAATGATGCAGCTCCTTCGGGGTAAACCATTCCTTTTTCTGGGGTTGTGGGGGGTTGTGGGTGGTTTGGAGCAGCAGGAAACGAATCTTTCAAAGTCTTTCAAAGTGGGGTATCTTCTTCTTCTTCTTCTTCTTCTATTTCTGCCAAGATCGAGTCTTGGGGCTAAAGGAACAAACACATGGATTCTCTTCTCTTGTTTACTCCGAGACAAGATGTTAGGTATTTCAAGAATGCGTTTCTCTCCCCCGTCTTGGGCAACTCGTTCTGTAGTAGAGAGAGAGAGAGAGAGAAGGGGGGGGGCTGTTCTTTTTCAACACAAGCCGTTTTCCATCATTGGGTAAGGAGGAATGAAGGAAGGAAGGATGGATGGATACGGTTTCTCTCGCCAGGATTGGCTTAAAATGCTGAGGATTGCATCATAGTGGGGGAGGTAAAGGATACGGTTTTTTCCTGCTAGGATGGACATAACTTTCTAGGAGATATGGATACGGTTTTGTCCTATTAGGATGGGCTTAAATTTCTAGGGTTTGTCCTGCTAGGATGGGCATAAATTTCTAGGGTTTGTCCTGCTAAGATGGGCTTAAATTTCTAGGGTTTGTCCTGCTAGGATGGACTTAACTTTCTAGGAGATATGGATACGGTTTTGTCCTATTAGGATGGGCATAAATTTCTAGGGTTTGTCCTGCTAGGATGGGCTTAAATTTGTAGGACAGATGGATACGGTTTCTCTCGCCAGGAGTGGAGGATATCTGGAGGATCAGGTTGCCCCTGGGAGGAAGGACTTCCTCTAAGGGTTCCCGTGTTAAGAGGCGTTCGAAAGGGCTTGAAGGATGGGATTGCCTTTTGAAAGTGGTCAGAAGGATGGGGGCGAGTTTGGCTAAGGATCTGAAGGAATTCTGAGGGATCAGATTGCCTTTGAGAAGTGGGATTCTATTCATGGGAACTGAGTTTGGGATTGTAAAGGATTCTTAAGAACAAAGGACAAGGGTACGATAGGAGTTTATATTACATTTTTCTTAATAAGTACTTCTTGTATTATCTGACCATTGACTCATATCTCTATTAACCTGGTTAATTTATAAGATATTTTACCTTCATTAACATGGTTAAATTTTTCCCCTCACGGATAAGTTGTAAACGTTATATTCCTAACAAAGTAGTTTGTAGGCTTACTCCCCGCGAAAGCGAAAAATTAATGTGGTGGTCTGTAGTGAAATTTGGGTATTGTTGACCGTAGAGTTGTTCGCAATTCCACGATTCTCGTGTATAAGTGGGTCTCAACCCTATTTGTTAGAGATTGCCAAGCGCTCCCTGGTTTAATGCAATTTCAATCCTTTTCCTAATTAAAGTTGTATTGAAATGAGACACTTCTCAGATAAATACTGAAATTAGACACTTCTCAGATAATAAGCTATGACGAAGTTGAGATGTATGAATAAATAATGCGTTATTGTATTGTCGACAGATCTTGCCTCTATGTGTTTGATGTGTGTGTGTTTGTATGTGTAAGAGAGAGAGAGAGAGAGAGAGAGAGAGAGAGAGAGAGAGAGAGAGAGAGAGAGAAACCCATGTGTGAGTGAAGAGAGAGAGAGAGAGAGAGCGAGCCGTTTGTATGTGAAGTAATGTATTAATATATATATATATATATATATATATATATATATATATATATATAAAGAGAGAGACATTCGTGTTTGTAAGATAGCGAGAGAGATACTTGTGTGTTGGTTTGTGTGTGTGTGTTTGTGAGCGAGAGAGAGAGAGAGAGAGTGAGTACTACAAAGCACTCAAAGACTGCATAACTCCATCGTAGGTCCGGCCCCATATGTTGAATTCGTGCAAGCACTGGCCAAACTCTTCTGGAACCCATAGCCAACAACGCCACAGAATATCCTCTGAAATCTCCATGAAAACTTTCGAGATATTTCATGGAAGAAGAGACAAACTTTTAGACCCGGGCTAACGCGTAACCTCTTCCCGAATTTGTCTAGGGAACTAATGAGTTGTCATTGATGTATAGTTGAACACAATCTCTTTTTAATAGTTTTTTTTTTTTTCTTTCAAAACGTTGTTTAGTAATCAAGGTGAGTTGTTTTTGATTAAGAAGTGAAATCATGGTTTATATATTTTCATGATTGAATAATAAATATACTGTATATGTCAGGTTGATTTTCTATTAGTTTAGGATAATTTTATTTCAGTTGATATTTGTCAAAATTTATTGATTTTTTACAATGATATGAAAATTGTAATTCCGCCAAACTCAAGATTTTTATTATGCTAATCTCTCTCTCTCTCTCTCTCTCTCTCTCTCTAAGGCTTTTATCTTTGTTATGTACCTGATAGTCAGTCGACTGTGTTGTTAGAGGGCACATTTAAGTAATTATGCCTGACCTCATATCTCGTGTGCATCAATCTTACCAGTCTTATAACCTTTTATTTTTTGAGAGGCGGGCTAAACCTCGTCATTTTGTACAGCTACCATTTCTGACCGTGTTCCGTTGAGTTCATCGGCAGAATTCCTCTCCCTCTCATGCACCTTCGTGTAACACCCGTCAGGCTACCTCTTCCCCACATTTCTATTGAAAATTTAACCCTAATATTTCCCGGTTTAGTGTCATTTCCTCCCTTCTTCCTCCAGGCTTCGGAACTTTCCCCCTGCTTCTGTTTTCCCGATTCGTGTACCATTTTCCCGCCTAATTCAGCCCTGGGCTAGTAAAGGGTGTGAGGTGGCCCGTTGTATATTTTTTGTGTAGAAAAGAAGAGATTCTCTTATGTGATGACAGTTTCATTGTATAGAATGGTGACGGACAAGGAAAGATGGAGTGCGCTTGAAAAGGGTCCAAGGAGAAGTAATAGGTGCCAATTTTGGCACTGGGCCACGGAAACTGCCTCCGCCGCCGCCCTACCCAAAGGCACCCGTGGCACGGCTGACCATCGCCTTTGTAACGCGTGAATTCATGGAAAAATTGTCTATTAATCGGTACAAGGCTGCGAAAAGGTCTCTCTATCTCTCTCTCTCTCTCTGTCTGTCTGTCTCTTCTCTCTCTCTCTCTCTCTCTTGTTATCTGAATTTCATCATTCCCTGTATCAATGTTTATTGTTGCCATCTGTGTGAAGAAGGAGGAGAGAGAGAGAGAGAGAGAGAGAGAGAGAGAGAGAGAGATCAGGCATGTGTAGTCTGAGAATATAGTATATAACATTGAGGCATTAATAATTATAAATAAATGAATACATTCAGGACCTTAGATAAGAACTGAACGGAGACGAATGATAAATGAGGTATTGTGTGTGTGTGTGTGTGTGTGTGTGTGTGTGTGTGTGTGTAGTAGCATTTCTATTCACAGGGTGTTGGCCCGTTAAGAATTCGTGAGGTACCTTCTTCTAGCCAAAAGGACCGAGCCAAGATCCGCCAGCATAACTTGGCATCGGGCCACCATTCCTCTCTCTCTCTCTCTCTCTCTCTCTCTCTCTCTCTCTCTCTCTCTCTCTGTTCGTGTGATTTTATCCCCGGAGTGTCTGGTTGGTTCCTTCATACACGGGGGGAAAAGAGGGGGGGGGGGGCGTTAGGCTTGGAGGACTGGGTCCTCTTCGATGTAGGACATTCTGGTCTCGCTGACCTGAACTGTTGGGGGGTTTGTGGGGGGAAGGGGAGATTTCCCCCATCTTTATTCTCCCCCTCTTCTTCTTCTTCTTCTCCTCTTCCTCTTCCTCCTCCTCCTCCAACATTCCCCCTCCCTTCTCCCCTCGTCTGCATTACTTGGCACCAGAAAAGCGAATGATAGCAACGTGGACAGTTGGCACAGTGCCAGGTCTACAGTGCCATGCTCCTCTCTCTCTCTCTCTCTCTCTCTCTCTCTCTCTCGCTTGGTCGCTCGCTCCTTCCTTCCTTCCTTCCTCCTACTCCTCATGTTCCGGCTCCTCTCTCTCTCTTCTCTCTCTCTCTCTCTCTCTCTCTCTCTCTCCTTTGTCATTCCCTTGATGCCATTCCTTATTTTAGTGTGGAATTTATCGCTGATCCGAAGAGTTCCCTTGTTATTGTCTGGTCGTTATTGCGTCCCTCTCTCCCCGAGATTCAGACCTCTCTCTCTCTCTCTCTCTCTCTCTCTCTCTCTCTCTCTCTCTCTCTCTCTCTCTTGTTTTATACACACACGCTAATCATCATCATGATAGTAATACTGGTCACGTAAAATTTAATTTTCGTTCGGAGGCTTAGCACTCATACAATCCTATAATCCTATTAAAAATGAATATGTTGTTTGACAGTTATATAATCCAACCTGTAGGTAGTATTATCATTTTGATAATTATAGCTATAATCTACCGGTCACTTTTATATTGTATTTTTTATGATGACGTCACTACTGCTATGACGCTAATGTACAATTTTTTCATATGCGTCCAATTATCTGTTTATATATATATATACATATATATATATATATATATATATATATATATATATATATATATATATATATATATTCATTGAATAGAATGGCTTTCTCACTGTTAACCAGCTTTTGAAATTGCTTCATATTTTCGAATTATTTTCTTTACTTCATGGTTCAGGTTACTAATGGACACATAATGGGGTTCTTCCATTTACTCCAGTATTTTTACACGCGACAGCTGTTTCGTCAACCTATACGTATTGACGTTTTCAAGCGTACTGATACAAATATGAGCCTACATGCGTTTTGTGACGTCATGAGGACGGAAAGGTAGTACAATTGCCAGATACCTAGTTTTAAGTATTTACAAAAGACTATAGTGGAACATAAAATAAGACATAAATAAATATGTTAACAACAGAAATTATATAAAAAGTTGAAAGTAAGTTATTATATACAGATTATACATGAATATATATTAATTACATATATGTTTAATTCACTGAAAGTCAGTGTGCGCTCCTGTCCGCGTGTGGGGGTTTTGTCCCACGCGGTTGAAGGTCTGCCTCCTACACGAGGGCAAGGAACGGTCTGCCTCACGTTGGATGTTAAGGCTGGGACGTTGCATTGCGATGCTGACTGCTTCTGATATCAATAAACGATTGTAGTTGCCTTCCTTGTGTATTATTTTGGTGTTTGTGAGAAGTTCTTGTAATGATGGTTTTTTATTGTGGGTATCCACAAAGTGCTGATGAATGGCTCCTTGGTTTCTGTGGGCCTGCATGCGACGTTTGAGTGTGGTGGTTGTGTGTCCGATATAGCATTTTTGGGGGGACTGACATTGCTCGTCAGCACAGACAAATTTGTATACTATATCAGATTTAACCTCTTTCTCCGTCGATGGGGCCGTACTATTTTTCATTACCAAAGAGGCCGTAAGGTTTGGTTTGCAGTAAATCCTTGCTGTTATTTTGTTATATGGCGCTAGGGGGGTGGTTCCTCTTCGCAGTATACCAAGGATGGCTTTCCTTTCATCTTCGTGGTGTTTGTTGTATGGTATCTGATGGTATATCACTATTTCTTTGTCTTTGTCTTGTGTGTTGTTCCTCGGGGTCGGATTATGGAAAGCCTCTAATCTCTTTTTGACAACTTGCTGGATCATGTCATCTGGATATCCGTTATTTGTGAGCAGCTGTTGAACTCAACGTTCTCGCTAAAATCATCGACGGAATTCATCGACCTACTGCAAGACACCGCACCCGACGAAGACATAGCATCCCTGGACGTTGAAAGTTTATTTACTAACGTACCAGTGGATGAAACAATACAAATCATCATGGACAAGATATACCGCTCTGAGAAACCACCATTACCGATCCCCGAAAAAATCTTAAAAGAGATGCTGGAAGCATGTACAAAGGAAGCCCCATTCCTCTCACATAGGGGCGAAATATATCGACAAAAGGACGGCGTGGCAATGGGTTCCCCCCTCGGGGTTCTTTTCGCAAACGCATACATGGCACACACAGAAGAGGTCACATTTGAAGAACACCCAAAACCCAGAATCTATGGGAGATATATTGATGATATCTTTATCACAACAAAGGGCGACAATGACATAGAAGAATTAGTAAATAAACTCCAAGCAAATTCTACATTAAATTTTTATACGGTAGAAAGGAAGTGATGAGAAGATGCTCCCTTTCTTGGACGTACTTGTGACCCAAAAGAACAACAAATACAATACCACCGTATACACTAAAAAGACAGACGCTGGAAGATGCTTAAATGCTAGAGGAGAATGCCCTGATGCATATAAACGATCTGTGGTAAATGCATACATAAAACGTGCCATAACACACTGTTCCACGTGGAAAGCGACTAACGAAGAAATCAACAGAGTTCAACAGCTGCTCACAAATAACGGATATCCAGATGACATGATCCAGCAAGTTGTCAAAAAGAGATTAGAGGCTTTCCATAATCCGACCCCGAGGAACAACACACAAGACAAAGACAAAGAAATAGTGATATACCATCAGATACCATACAACAAACACCACGAAGATGAAAGGAAAGCCATCCTTGGTATACTGCGAAGAGGAACCACCCCCCTAGCGCCATATAACAAAATAACAGCAAGGATTTACTGCAAACCAAACCTTACGGCCTCTTTGGTAATGAAAAATAGTACGGCCCCATCGACGGAGAAAGAGGTTAAATCTGATATAGTATACAAATTTGTCTGTGCTGACGAGCAATGTCAG
>NC_087214.1:67608382-67635882 GCF_015104395.2 Macrobrachium nipponense
AGTATAGAGGACTGCGTCAACATCGAGAACAGAGCACTGGGGCAATATCTGAAAACCAGTGAAGACGAGTGGCTAAAGAGTGCATGGTAGATGGAAAACGGACTAATAAAAAGTAGACGAAGACCCAGAAATATACAGAGACAGGAGAATGACAGACAGAACAGAGGACTGGCACAACAAACCAATGCACGGACAATACATGAGACAGACTAAAGAACTATCCAGCGATGACACATGGCAATGGCTACAGAGGGGAGAGCTAAAGAAGGAAACTGAAGAAATGATAACAGCGGCACAAGATCAGGCCCTAAGAACCAGATATGTTCAAAGAACGATAGACGGAAATAACATCTCTCCCATATGTAGGAAGTGCAATACAAGAAATGAAACCATAAACCACATAGCAAGCGAATGCCCGGCACTTGCACAGAACCAGTACAAAAAGAGGCATGATTCAGTGGCAAAAGCCCTCCACTGGAGCCTGTGCAAGAAACATCAGCTACCTTGCAGTAATAAGTAGTACGAACACCAACCTGAGGGAGTGATAGAAAACGATCAGGCAAAGATCCTCTGGGACTATGGTATCAGAACAGATAGGGTGATACGTGCAAATAGACCAGACGTGACTTTGATTGACAAAATCAAGAAGAAAGTATCACTCATTGATGTCGCAATACCATGGGACACCAGAGTTGAAGAGAAAGAGAGGGAAAAAATGGATAAGTATCAAGATCTGAAAATAGAAATAAGAAGGATATGGGATATGCCAGTGGAAATCGTACCCATAATCATAGGAGCTCTAGGCACGATCCCAAGATCCCTGAAAAGGACTCTAGAAAAACTAGAGGCTGAAGTAGCTCCAGGACTCATGCAGAAGAGTGTGATCCTAGAACGGCGCACAAGTGATGGACTCCTAAGGAGGCAGGATGCAACCTGGAACCCCACACTATAAATACCACCCTGTCGAATTGGAGGACTGTGATAGAGCAAAAAAAAAAAAAAAAATAATAATAATGTAATAATATTGCAATTAGGTTTAGTTGTTGTATATGGAAAATTAACCAGTACATGGGATTATTTGACAAACAATGCAATTTATTTATGTAATTGTACATTTTTAATATACAATAATAATAATAATATAATGCGGCAATTAGGTCGTTGTATATGGAAAATTAGCCATTAAATTGAGTTATTTTACAAATAATGTAATTTATTGATGTAATTTGTATTTTTAATAATAATACTAAATTCCTTTGATATAACTCTTTGCCATCGACTTATCTTCATATACTGTCTATGCATCTGCCTCCAATTACCTCCGTTTTCACGGCTAATGCGAATTACATCTGTGAATTACAAGTGGAACCAGATTCCATCTGATAACAGACATAACTGACCTCTTGATTAATGTTTACTGTTAGTTTAATAACCATTGAACCCTCTCCCCCCCTGGTTGGGGGGGAGGGGGACGGGGAGGAATTAATTGATTTCATGTGTTGTGGTAATTTTTATTTTTCAATTTTTATATATGTATATACAGGGTGTCCATAAAGTCCCAGTACCATTACAAGTATTTATAGCTTGTAATGGTACTGGGACTTTATGGACGCCCTGTATATATATGTGTATTACATAAATAATTGATAAATATACATATATATTCAGATATATATATATATATATATATATATATATATATATATATATCACTATATATATGTATATATTTATATAATCATATTACCTTGGAGAGTTATCTTGAGGCATTTATCCAGAAAGGTTTAGCATTGTCATATGCTAATTAATTCAGATATAACCAAGACTTGAAAAACGACACAGCATCTACCAACAAAGAGAAATCATTAGACTTGTAATACACTAATTAATGGAAGCTCACCACCAAAGTTAGAGAAATAAAATGAAATAACTAATAATATTACCGAGGACAGTTGCATCCAACTCCGATAGTGCAAGTTGTGGCATCTTTATACACTCGAACATAGCTTGTTTTTCTCACTCGTTGTCTGGCGTCGCATATAAATAGCCTCAGTAGTGGTGGCAGACGCATGATCGTGGCTAAATTTAACCTTGAATAAAAATAAAAACTACTGAGGCTAGAGGGCTGCAATTTGGTATGCTTGATGATTGAAAGGTGGACGATCAACGTACCAATTTGCAGCCCTCTAGCCTCTGTAGTTTTTAAGATCTGAGGGCGGACAGAAAAGGAATCGAGAGGAATCGGTCTGTTTTATAAGATATCTCGAGAAGTTGTGGACGGATTTGAGTGAAATTTCGGGTTGGGCGTGGTATGGGCCAAGGGAGGGCTGGGCAGAATTTGGGGTGGATTTCATTAGATTTAAGGTTATTTCAACTGATAAATTCCTTGGAGTTGTTGGTCGATAATGAGAAGTTTTGTAGAGGCGTGGGTTATTGACCAGTGAAGTTGATTAGGTTATAATACAGAAAAATTAAGGTAGTTATAGTGAAGTATAGATTGTCTCGTATAGTTCAATATATTATATTGATATATAGTAACCAAGTCCACAGGAGATGGACGAAAGCTATAAAGGGTTTTTTTTTATATATAATTCCTGACAAATATACTTTAATATTGTATACAATTATATATCACTGTGGATTCTTCAACATATTTTGTATCACGCCACTGAGAATATTATATATATATATATATATATATATATATATATAATATATATATATATATATATATGCCCTATAGGGATGAGATTGCTAGCCCTACACCCTTTTTTCTGACCAGAACAGAAGCTGGTACCCACTTATAGCTAGGTAAACTTACGGGCCTGTAGGCTGAGAGAGCTGACCACGAACCTAGCAGACGTTCTCTCTCTCTCTCTGTATGTCAAAACTATGAAATATATGGTAAATGTGCATACTTAGATGGCTATGGGGATGATTGCAGAGATCTGCATCCAAAAATATGTAAAAACCTAAAAGAAGGAAAAGGATGTAAGTTCGACAAAAAATGCAAATATATGCACCCTGTAGCCATGAATCATAATCAAATAAATAACCAACCAAGTAATAAAATCCAAAATAAGAAAGAAACAAATAAAGAGAGAAATCAAGAATATCAGGTAAAAGAGAAAAGCAAACCACCAATGAGATATGCAGAGGTGTCAGCAAAAAATTTCAAAGCATCAGCTCCGAAATTCTACTCAAGAGATAATAACTGTATTTATTATGCAAGAGGATATTGCAGAAACGGAGAAAATTGCAGATTCAGGACACAAAATGAATAATTATGATGAAGGAAGATCAAATATTATGGAAAAGTTGGATTTTTAATGTCAGAATTTCTGGAAATGAAAAAAAGAACAACATACCAGAACAGGAAAGAGACATGGGAAAATCCTTATTACTACCAATATTAAATGAAGGAGAAAACACGCAAACCATCATAGTGATGAATGCGCAGGGTTTAGTTACGAGTAACTCAAAAAGAAAAATAGAGTACTTAGAAGAACTAACCCAAAATGAAAAGAAAATAGATATAATGAATATAGTGAAACCTGGTATTCCCAAGAGACTGGGAATGATGATCAAATAAAAGGGTTCCAAACTTATAGATCAGATAGAAAAAATAGGAATCAAGGGGGAACCGCAATATATGGGAAAGACAAAAAACAAGGAAAAATATATGAGAAATATAGTAACTCAGAATGTGAACTAATAGCGGTAGAATTTGAATCTGAAAAATTGATGAACATAGTAATATATATACCTCCTAATACTAAAGAGTTTGACTTAATAATTGAAAAATTGGATGATATATGTAGAAATCACAAGGACTGGACTATTCTCCTATCTGGTGACTTCAACTTTCCTTTCGTAGAATGGAAAGAACGAATAGGAGACTGTGGTTGTACTTATACATATAAAAAAGAGAGTAATAGTAGTGCAGAAGATAAGAGGCAATTTGAAAAGCTATTAGATATGCTACTAGAATACAACATTCAACAAATAAATCACCTGCCAACAAGAAAGGAAAATACTTTAGACCTAGTATTTGTGAACGAGATGAATTATGTTAAAGAAATAATAGTTTATAATGCGAGTATTTCAGATCATAATGTCATAGAATTAACAGTTCATTCCAAAGCAAGTGAAAAATAGAGATAAGCAAGAAATGAAAAAGTGGGAAGGATATGGAAAATACAACTTCTACAGTAAAAAATATAAAATGGTCAGAAATTAATGAAGAATTAAACAAAGATTGGGATAACATTTTCGTAAGTGATGACATAAGGGTAAATACGGAGATATTATATAAAATATTGGAGAAAATAGTGGATATATATATACCGAAGAAGAAAAGTAACATCATTCATGCATACCAAGAGACAGAAGGATCTTGTTCCAGAAAATCAGAAAGTGGAAAAAAGGTCTTGCAAAAGAAAAAATGCATGGAAAGTTATAGAACTAAAAAGTAAGATAGAAAATGCAGAACAAAAGATTATACAATCAAAAGAAAATGAAAAACGGGACTTGGAAGAAAAAACCCTATTAAATATCAAGCAAAACCCCAAACTATTATACTCATATGCGAAGAAGATGAATAAAAGAAGAATAGAAATAGGCCCTCTGAGAATTGAAGGGAGATTAACGAATGAAAAAAAACGGAAATTTGCAACATACTGGCAGAACGATATAAGAGAGAATTCACCCCTAGAATAGATAATGAAGATAATGATATAGAAGTAAGGGACGAAATAGTGAATATTTAGCTGACATAGAAATTAATGAAGCTGATATTGTGCAGGCAATTAATGAAATTAAAAATGGAGCTGCTGCAGGGCCGGATGGAGTCCCTGCTATTTTGTTAAAGAAAGTAGTTCATTCTATCGCAAAGCCACTTGCAATATTATTAAGACAAAGTGTAGATACAGGCAAGATTTATGATGAGCAAAATAGATATATCACCCTACTTTCAAAAGTGGATCAAGACTAGAGGCAAGTAATTATAGGCCTGTGAGTCTAACATCACATATTATGAAAGTGTATGAAAGGGTAATGAAGAAAATATTATGAAACATTTAATAAAAAATAATTTGTTTAATATAGGACAACACGGTTTCGTACCCGGAAAAAGTACACAAACCCAACTGTTAGTCCACCGTGAGAACATATTCAAAAATATGAAAAGCGGAAATGAAACAGATGTGGTTTATCTAGACTTTGCAAAAGCTTTTGACAAAGTAGACCATAATATATTAGCAAAGAAAATTAGAAAAACACAATATCGTAGATAAAGTAGGAAGATGGTTAAAAGAATTTTTACACAACAGAAAACAGATAGTTATTGCAAACGATGAGAAATCGGATGAAACCAAGGTAATATCCGGTGTGCCACAAGGTACGGTGCTAGCTGCAATATTGTTTGTTAATTATGATTTGAAGACATAGACAGTAATGTTAAGGATTCGGTAGTGAGTAGTTTCGCTGATGACACAAGAATAAGTAGAGAAATTACTTAAGTGATGAAGATAGGAACGCTCTACAAAGAGACCTTAACAAAGTATATGATTGGGCAGAGGTAAATAGGATGGTATTTAACTCTGATAAATTTGAATCAATAAATTATGGAGACAGAGAAGGAAAGCTATATGCATATAGGGGACCTAATAATGAGACAATCACAAATAAGGAAGCAGTTAAAGACCTTGGTGTGATGATGAATAGGAACATGTTATGCAATGATCAAATAGCCATTCTGTTGGCAAAATGTAAAGCAAAAATGGGAATGTTGTTACGGCACTTCAAAACAAGAAAAGCTGAACACATGATTATGCTTTATAAAACATATGTTCGTAGTCCACTTGAATATTGCAATATGATATGGTACCTACACTATCAAAAGGATATTGCACAAATGAGAGTGTACAAAGGTCCTTTACAGCTAGAATAGAAGAAGTTAAGGACCTAGACTACTGGGAAAGACTACAATCCTTAAAATTATATAGTCTAGAAAGGAGAAGAGAACGCTACATGATAATTCAGGCATGGAAACAGATAGAAGGAATAACAGAAAATATCATGGAACTAAAAATATCAGAAAGAGCAAGCAGAGGTAGATTAATAGTGCCCAAAACTATACCAGGAAAAATAAGGAAAGCACACAGAACATTAATCCACTACGCACCAGCATCGATAATGCAGCGTCTTACTTCAATGCGTTGCCAGCTCATCTGAGGAATATATCAGGAGTGAGCGTAGATGTGTTTAAGAAAAAGCTCGACAAATATCTAAACTGCATCCCAGACCATCCAAGATTGGAAGATGCAAAATATACCGGAAGATGTACTAGCAACTCTCTGGTAGACATTAGAGGCGCCTCACACTGAGGGACCTGGGGCAACCCGAACGAACTGTAAGGTCTGTAAGGTAAGGTAAGGTCTCTGTCTCTCTCTCTCTGTCTCTGTCTCTCTCTCTCTCTCTCTCTCTCTCTCTCTCTGTCTATATATATATATATTATAATATATATATATATATTATATATATATATATATCTATATATATATATATATATATTATATTATACAATATAATATATATATAATATTATATTATAATAATATATATAGATAGTGATAGATAGATAGATAGTGATAGAGAGAGAAAGAGAGAGAGAGTACAACTACCATTCCGTCTTCATTCGCCGTTCTCTGTACCCTTTGATGAATAAATAACGCCCATTAGCAGCGGGTCACACCGAGACCCGTAAGTCTCTCCAGACAAAGGAAGGAAGAATGCTGTAACATCCCCCCTCCCCCCTCCCCCCTCCCTCCCCTCCCCTCCCCTCCCCTCCCTTTCTCAATTCCCCCCCAGTGCTCCAGGAACGCTCACAGCCAGCTTTCATTCAGGTCTTACAGTCGGTACTTGTTGAACGCACCTCAAAGAGCATGTCGGCTGAATAATTGAAGAGCCTTTCTTTTGCCTTGTTTAATGTCATGGGAGAGGGGGGAAGGGGGGAAGGGGGGGGGGCTTCTCTGTACACTAGTAGAGCATATTGATCGTCGTTCTTCTGGTGAATGAATTCCTCTGGGGTAAAGGTTTGAGAAATTTTTTTTTTTATGTGTAAGGTGTTGACATTGACGCATGCGCACGTAGAGATATATAAATGTTTTTGTGTTTGTGTTTGTGTGTGTAAAGCATTCAACATAAACCCCGTTATTTTCTTGTAGGGTTGTGGATGTGTGCAACATTCAACATTAAGCCTTTTTCGACCATAATTACACTATAAGAATAAATGCAAGACAGATTTCGCTGCCGTGTTCGTAGTTCTTTGGGTTAATGGAGTTTTAACCTCTCGGGCAGTGTGTATATATATATATATATATATATATATATATATATATATATATATATATATATATATATACATATATATATTAATATTTTTGTGTATATACATCTTCATACACATGATTTTATACACTCGCATACACGCATGAAAAATTTTATGTTCTAGATCTTGTATGCATGAGAAGTGTATCAACACTTATAAGCAATGTTTATAATGTTAATGTTATTCATACACGCAATATACACATATGTCCTTATTCACAAGTGTGCATATGCGTGTGCATAAGAAATTCTCTAAGCTAAGCGTGTACACTTTCATAAATACATTAACATTCTATGCACGTGTTTTTGTATCTAAAATACGTATTATTACACACCTTCAAGAGAGGCATTCGTCTTCAAACAAATACCCAATAATAGTCGATGAGCTATACAATGTATATTGACAGAAATACTATGTAGGTTATTTGACAGCTAGGAATATTACACAAATATTCCAAGATATTGCATATATTATTATTATAATTATTATTATTGAAATAATTTTTCCAGGACTCTTAGCTGATTATCAGCTCTGACGAGCATTCCTTTTCACTTGTATTTTTATATTTTGTCAATTAATTTGAAATTTTTCTAATACTTTACAATTGGATGAATTGCAAACGTTGAATTTCGTGCCAACATTCCCTGATTGATTGATTGATTTCCAAAACGTGATAGTCGCTGTTACCAAATCCCCTTATGGAGCCATCTGACTCGTAAGGAAAGATGACAATAACTGGTGAAAGACGGTGAATATTGTAAATTTGGTTTGCAATTGCACCTGGCTTTGTCTGTCCGTCCGCACTTTTTCCTGTCCGCCCTCAGATCTTGAAAACTACTGAGGCTAGAGGGCTGCAAATTGGTATGTCGATCATCTACCCTCCAATCACCAAACAGAGCTAATTGCAGCCCTCTAGCCTCAGTAGTTTTTATTTTATTGAAGGTTGAATTTCGCCTTAACCGTGCGTCTGGCAACGACAGAGTTAATGTCATACGGCCTAATACCGAGACCACCAAGAGACTGCTATATTTTCGGTGGCGTTGATTAGATACTGTACAGGAAACTCGATTGCGTGGAAGAAAAATAAAAATATTCATTTTGGAAAAACTCCTCATTTCGAGAGGCGGTTCGGTTTCCAGAAACTCGAACGATTGAAACTTTTCATGTTATATGTTTGTGGACGTAGAATTAATTAATGCGGCATTTAGCGTTTAATTTGAGAAATATTGATGCAACCCGTGTTGAAATATCATGAGAATATCCAGTGTTCTTTCTGTATAGAGCCTGTTATTATTATTATTATTATTATTATTATATTATTATTATTATTATTATTATTATTATTTATTTATTTTTATTTTTTTTTTTTCTCTATCACAGTCCTCCAATTCGACTGGGTGGTATTTATAGTGTAGGGTTCCGGGTTGCATCCTGCCTCCTTAGGAGTCCATCACTCTTCTTACTATGTGCGCCGTTTCCGGGATCACACTCTTCTGCATGAGTCCTGGAGCTACTTCAGCCTCTAGTTTTTCTAGATTCCTATTCAGGGATCTTGGGATCGTGCCTAGTGCTCCTATGATTATGGGTACGATTTCCACTGGCATATCCCATATCCTTCTTATTTCTATTTTTCAGGTCTTATTATTATTATTATTATTATTTGGGTAATTAGAATCCTGAATTACATAAATGAATTATGCTAAAAGAATTGAGTTTTTTATTACGTAACAGGTACCACAATATTTCGAATTTATTATTATTATTATTATTATTATTATTATTATTATTATTATTATTATTATTATTATTATTATTATTATTATATAGGAAAGAAAGACTGGAGTCACATTTATTCCACATTATTATTATTTGGATAATTAAAATCCTAAAATATATAAATGAATTAATATTAATATAATTGAAATTTTATTACGTAACAGGTATTACGATATTATTATTATTATTATTATTATTATTATTATTATTATTTTTTTATTTTTTTTTTTTTTTTTTGCTCTATCACAGTCCTCCAATTCGACTGGGTGGTATTTAGTGTGGGGTTCCGGGTTGCCATCCTGCCTCCTTAGGAAGTCCATCACTTTTCTTAACTATGTGTGCCGTTTCTAGGAATCCACAACCTTCTTTCTGGCATGGAGGCCCGGGATCGCTACTTCAGCCCTCTAAGTTTTTTCTAGATTCCTTTTCAGGGATCTTGGGATCGTGCCTAGTGCTCCTATGATTATGGGTACGATTTCCACTGGCATATCCCATATCCTTCTTATTTCTATTTTCAGGTCTTGATTATTATTATTATTATTATTTGGGTAATTAGAATCCTGAATTACATAAATGAATTATGCTAAAAGAATTGAGTTTTTATTACGTAACAGGTACCACGATATTTCGAATTTATTATTATTATTATTATTATTATTATTATTATTATTATTATTATTATTATTATTATTATTATTATTATTATAGGAAAGAAAGACTGGAGTCACATTTATTCCACATTATTATTATTTGGATAATTTAAAAATCCTAAATATATAAATGAATTATATTAATATAATTGAAATTTTATTACGTAACAGGTATTACGATATTATTATTATTCTTTTTTTTTTTTTTTTTTTTTTTTTTTTTTTTTTTTTTTTTTGCTCTATCACAGTTCCTCCAATTCGACTGGGTGGTATTTATAGTGTGGGGTTCCGGGTTGCATCCTGCCTCCTTAGGAGTCCATCACTTTTCTAACTATGTGTGCCGTTTCTCAGGATCACACTCTTCTGCATGAGGCCCGGCCCGGAGCTACTTCAGCCTCTAGTTTTTTCTAGATTCCTTTTCAGGGATCTTGGGATCGTGCCTAGTGCTCCTATGATTATGGGTACGATTTTCCACTGGCATATCCCATATCCTTCTTATTTCTATTTTCAGATCTTGATACTTATCCATTTTTTTCCCTCTCTTTTCTCTTCAACTCTGGTGTCCCATGGTATTGCGACACAATGAGTGATACTTTCTTCTTGACTTTGTCAATCAACGTCACGTCTGGTCTGTTTGCACGTATCACCCTATCCGTCCTGATACCATAGTCCCCAAGAGGATCTTTGCCTGATCTTTTTGTTTTCTATCACTCCCTCAGGTTGGTGCTCGTACCACTTATTACTGCAAGGTAGCTGATGTTTCTTGCACAGGCTCCAGTGGAGGGCTTTTGCTACTGAATCATGCCTCTTTTTGTACTGGTTCTGTGCAAGTGCCGGGCATTCGCTTGCTATGTGGTTTATGGTTTCATTTTTCGTATTGCACTTCCTACATATGGGAGAGATGTTATTTCCATCTATCGTTCTTTGGACATATCTGGTTCTTAGGGCCTGATCTTGTTGCCCGCTGTTTATCATTCCTTCAGTTTCCTTCTTTAGCTCTCCCCTCTGTAGCCATTGCCATGTGTCATCGCTGGCTAGTTCTTTAGTCTGTCTCATGTATTGTCCGTGCATTGGTTTGTTGTGCCAGTCCTCTGTTCTGTCTGTCATTCTCCTGTCTCTGTATATTTCTGTGGGTCTTCGTCTACTTTTATTAGTCCTTCTTCCCATGCACTCTTTAGCCACTCGTCTTCACTGGTTTTCAGATATTGCCCCAGTGCTCTGTTCTCAGTGTTGACGCAGTCCTCTATACTTTAGTAGTCCTCTCCCTCCTTCCTTTCGTGTTATGATAGCCTGTCCGTATTTGCTCTTGGGTGTAGTGCTTTGTGTATTGTCATATGTTTCCTGGTTTTTCTGATCTATGCTGCGGAGTTCTGCCTTCATCCATTCCACTATTCCTGCGCTGTATCTGATTACTGGCACTGCCCATGTGTTTATGGCTTTTATCATATTTCCGGCGTTGAGTTTTGACTTGAGTATCGCCTTGAGTCTCTGCATATATTCTTTCCTGACTCGTGTCCCTTCCAATTACTCTTGGTGTTTTATATCCCCTCCTTCCATTATTCCCAGGTATTTGTATCCTGTCTCATCTATGTGTTTGATGTTGCTCCCATCTGGTAGCTTATCCCTTCAGTTCTCGTTACTTTGCCTTTTTGTATGTTGACTAAGGCGCATTTTTCTATTCCAAATTCTCCATCCTGATGTCCCCAGATACAATCCTTACAGTCTGGATTAGGGTATCTATTTCCTTGATGCTCTTACCATACAACTTGATGTCGTCCATTATTATTATTATTATTATTATTATTATTATTATTATTATTATTATTATTATTATTATTATTATAGATAAGATTCCAATCACATTCATTCCACATTTTTATTATCAGGAATTTTGAATTCAGTTGAGGCTGCTTTTAATTGTCTATCTTTGTAATCGCACTGTAATTCCAGACAGAACTATGATTTTATATAATGTAGATATTTATTGTTCATTGATAAATTCTATATTAATTTACATTTGTTTTTCTCTTTTCAGGTAAGTGTCTCAGATACCTCAGGAATTAACTGAGCCTCAGTTTAGTAAGTGAGGAATTTTTGCTTAATCAGGGAGTAAGCCTACAAACTACATTCTTGTTGTTGTTATTTTTTTTTGGGGGGGGTAGGAAAGGTCTATGAAAGAGGCTAAAAAGGTCTGAAAAAGGTGTTTCGCGTCGAGTTAAAGATTCTGGAATTTTAGGATAGGTTATTAAGGGTTTATTTATTAGAATGAAAATGTAAAAAATAAATAATGTGTGCGTATTAAACAGTACAGAATGATTAGTTCAAATAAAACAGAGCGTAAATGATTTTAATATTCGTTGGTGAAGCAACGCACTATTTGGCCGTGTAAAGTGGAGGTTGGATCACGCCTTGCTCCCATTGTTCTTTTTAATTGTAGTAAAATTGGGGCTTAGTTTGTACAAAACATCCTTGAAAGAATACATATTATATATATATATATATATATATTATATATATATATATATATATATATATACAGTTCACATTTATTATCTATAAAAAAAACAACATATGATAAAATATACGACCTCAATTACATCAAGCACTAAGTCTGAAAATATTATTTCTCTCTCTCTCTCTCTCTCTCTCTCTCTCTCTCTCTCTCTCTCTCTCTCTCAGAAGTATATAATATTATTATAAATAAACAAACATCTCCATCATCCCTCTTGTACCACTCCAAGCGGAATGACATTGAGACAGGGCAGGTGACAAGATCTGCATGCCGGGTGCCACCACTTGGGGCATGATGGCATTGCTAGCATCGCTCAAGCACTTAACGACCCAGAGAGAGAGAGAGAGAGAGAGAGAGTTTTTTTCTGTACCTTTATTGTTCACGTTCTGTAACTGGGTTCTATTCCATCTCGTACAAGCCATTTAGGAGCCTTTCACAAATAACTATATATATATTCATGCAGGCATCAGCGTGATGCCCCTTCGCACGAGCTCAGGCAGTGGGCATGATTCAGCCTGGCCGAAGCAAGCAGCTGACTGCTTGCTTGCTTGCTTGGCTTGCTTGCCTGCCTGGCTGTCTTGTCTGTTTGTCTGCAAGCAAGCATGCATGCATGTGTCAGTTCCGGTCCACTGATCCGTATATGAAGGTGTCCTCGTCCGCTGCCAAAGGCTGTTTGTTTGTTTGTTTGTTTGTGTCATTATGGAAAGCAGGTGCTTCGACTGACTCTCTCTCTCTCTCTCTCTCTCTCTCTCTCTCTCTCTCTCTCTCTCTCTCTCTCAAGCCCGATTTCAGATGCCTTTTGACCTGCCTTTGACACCTGGCTTGGTTGAAGGTCCTCTTCTGCAGGTCCTGTTTTATATGTCCTCTTTTGTAGCTCCTCTCTTGTAAGTCCTCGTTTGTAGGTCCACTTCTGTAGTTCTTTATGTGTAAGTCCTCTTCTGTAGGTCTTATTTTACAAGGGTCCTCCTTTGTAGTGTGCTACTGTTTATGGTAGGGCTGCCTTTCGGGATGATAGAGATGAGGAGGGAGGAGGACAATGGAGAGAAGAGAGGGTAGGGTTCAGTTTGGCCACGGGGGAGAGCCAGTGAACGAAGCAAAAGGTCAATGGTGGTTTCATTGGCGCTGCTGACGGCGGATGATGAGATATAAAATGTCATGAATTTCTAAAACGGGCTGCTGCGGCTTTGAGATAGGAGAGAGAGAGAGAGAGAGAGAGAGAGAGAGAGAGAGAGTTGATCTATTGCGCACGCGCGCGCCTTGCATCGTGATACATCTGCCCAATGGCTTCACACATATGTGGTACAGGAAGAATTGTAAATAACATATATATAGAGGGACGTTTATCCTGCTCGGTTCTCTCTCTTCCGCTAAACTTTGGATTTCTCCTCCTCCTTCCGTTTTCCCCTGATTTATGTTTAGTCTTTCCGTTTTTAAGAAGTTGGCTTTGTGGTTTTTTTTTCAGTGAGTGGATGTCAGTGTTTTTTTTTTTTTTTTTTTCCTGTTCATGTGCAAGCTTAGTACGTTCCTCTCTCTCTCTCTCCTCTCTCTCTCTCTCTCTCTCTCTCTCTCTCTCTCTCTCACCATTAGCACGTAACTGAAAATCCTGAATGAACGAATTCTCTCTATCTCTCTCTCTCTCTCTCTCTTACCAGTAGCAAATAATTGATAATCCAAAACTCTCTCTCTCTCTCTCTCTCTCCTCTCTCTCTCTCTCTCTCTCTTACGGTTTTATGGTATTTTCACTCTTTCCAAAAAGGATTTTCAACTGAAATTTAAAGAAAGTAAGAAAAAGTATTAACCGATCTGTATAGATCTGGCACAAGTTTTTCTACGCAGGTGACAACGGCGAGTTGTGTCCTTCGGTACAGAAGCAGGACAATGGCCACTCGAGCTTACTATATGACTCTTAGAGAGCTTGCACACCACGAGCAGTCACGCTCGACGGAGACGTTAAACCGTACTGGGTCCCAGAATGGGGGAAAAAAAGAGAAGAAAACTTTAACTGGGGAATCTCTCTCGCTACTCATTACTGAAAAGTGCGGAGTCATGAACCCCTATCTTGAACCCTTACCTCTCTCTCTCTCTCTCTCTCTATCTCTCTCTCTCTCTCTCTCTCTCTCTCTCTCTACTACCTCATCAAGTCCTGGCAAGAGATTCGAAACTTTTTCTTCTTCTTCTTCTTCTTCTTCTACCTTGGGGGGGAGGGTGGGTGGATCGGTGGTTAGGGTTTTTTTGGGGAGGGAAGGTGGTGGACGGATGGGGAGGGGGGTCGGGGGGAAAGGTGTTTGATGTCATCGTAACCTTCGCAACTGCGCGTTTGAATCGCAACTCGATCGTAATGGTGACAGATTTAACTTCGAGCTAAACAATAACAAAGGCCTAGTCATCTTTCCCAGTGGAGTGTTCCTCATCTAGGCTGTTCAACGTCCAAAGTTAAATAAAGATTTGTAGCACGCTGTTTATTTAGTTTAATGACCTGGTCATTTGCTTTTCTGTATTAGGCTGTTATTGGTCATTTTCTCTTCTGTATCGGGCTGGTGTTTTTTTTTTTTTTTTTTTTTTTTCCTGTATGAAGCCGTTGTTCCAACTTAGGTTGCAGGTCGATTTGTTATAATGATAAAGAGTAATTGAGGCAAAAAAGGATAAATAAGAGACGTATTGATTCCTAGGAGACCTTACCTTACAGACCTTACAGTTCGTTCGGGTTGCCCCAGGTCCCTCAGTGTGAGGCGCCTCTAATGTCTAACCAGAGAGTTGCTAGTACATCTTCCGGTATATTTTGCATCTCCCAATCTTGGATGGTCTGGGATGCAGTTTAGATATTTGTCGAGCTTATTCTTAAACACATCTACGCTCACTCCTGATATATTCCTCAGATGAGCTGGCAACGCATTGAATAGACGCTGCATTATCGATGCTGGTGCGTAGTGGATTAATGTTCTGTGTGCTTTCCTTATTTTTCCTGGTATAGTTTTGGGCACTATTAATCTACCTCTGCTTGCTCTTTCTGATATTTTTAGTTCCATGATATTTTCTGTTATTCCTTCTATCTGTTTCCATGCTTGAATTATCATGTAGCGTTCTCTTCTCCTTTCTAGACTATATAATTTTAAGGATTGTAGTCTTTCCCAGTAGTCTAGGTCCTTAACTTCTTCTATTCTAGCTGTAAAGGACCTTTGTACACTCTCTATTTGATGCAATATCCTTTTGATAGTGTGGGTACCATATCATATTGCAATATTCAAGTGGACTACGAACATATGTTTTATAAAGCATAATCATGTGTTCAGCTTTTCTTGTTTTGAAGTGCCGTAACAACATTCCCATTTTTGCTTTACATTTTGCCAACAGAATGGCTATTTGATCATTGCATAACATGTTCCTATTCATCATCACACCAAGGTCTTTAACTGCTTCCTTATTTGTGATTGTCTCATTATTAGGTCCCCTATTATTCATATAGCTTTCCTTCTCTGTCTCCATAATTTATTGATTCAAATTTATCAGAGTTAAATACCATCCTATTTACCTCTGCCCAATCATATACTTTGTTAAGGTCTCTTTGTAGAGCGTTTCTATCTTCATCACAAGTAATTTCTCTACTTATTCTTGTGTCATCAGCGCGAAACTACTCACTACCGAATCCTTAACATTACTGTCTATGTCTTCAATCATAATAACAAACAATATTGCAGCTAGCACCGTACCTTGTGGCAACGACCGGATATTACCTTGGTTTCATCCGATTTCTCATCGTTTGCAATAACTATCTGTTTTCTGTTGTGTAAAAATTCTTTTAACCATTTTCCTACTTTATCTACGATATTGTGTTTTCTAATTTTCTTTGCTAATATATTATGGTCTACTTTGTCAAAAGCTTTTGCAAAGTCTAGATAAACCACATCTGTTTCATTTCCGCTTTTCATATTTTTTGAATATGTTTCTCACGTGGACTAACAGTTGGGTTTGTGTACTTTTTCCGGTACGAAACCCCGTGTTGTCCTATATTAAACAAATATTTTTTTTATTAAATGTTTCATATATTTTTCTTCATTACCCTTTCATACACTTTCATAATATGTATGTTAGACTCACAGGCCTATAATTACTTGCCTCTAGTCTTGATCCACTTTTGAAAGTAGGTGATATATGCTAATTTGTGCTCATCATAAATCTTGCCTGTATCTACACTTTGTCTTAATAATATTGCAAGTGGCTTTGCGATAGAATGAACTACTTTCTTTAACAAAATAGCAGGGACTCCATCCGGCCCTGCAGCAGCTCCATTTTAATTTCATTAATTGCCTGCACAATATCAGCTTCATTAATTTCTATGTCAGCTAAATATTCACTATTTTCGTCCCTTACTTCTATTTCATTATCTTCATTATCTATTCTAGGGGTGAATTCTCTCTTATATCGTTCTGCCAGTATGTTGCAAATTTCCTTTTTTTTCATTCGTTAATCTCCCTTCAATTCTCAGAGGGCCTATTTCTATTCTCTTTTATTCATCTTCTTCGCATATGAGTATAATAGTTTTGGGGTTTTGCTTGATATTTAATAGGGTTTTTTCTTCCAAGTCCCGTTTTTCATTTTCTTTTGATTGTATAATCTTTTGTTCTGCATTTTCTATCTTACTTTTTAGTTCTATAACTTTCCATGCATTTTTTTCTTTTGCAAGACCTTTTTTCCACTTTCTGATTTTCTGGAACAAGATCCTTCTTTCTCTTGGTATGCATGAATGATGTTTACTTTTCTTCTTCGGTATATGTTTATCCACTATTTTCTCCAATATTTTATATAGTATCTCCGTATTTACCCTTATGTCATCACTTACGAAAATGTTATCCCAATCTTTGTTTAATTCTTCATTAATTTCTGACCATTTTTATATTTTTACTGTAGAAGTTGTATTTTCCATATCCTTCCCACTTTTTCATTTCTTGCTTATCTCTATTTTCACTTGCTTTGGAATGAACTGTTTAATTCTCATGACATTATGATCTGAAATACCTCGCATTATAAACTATTATTTCTTTAACATAATTCATCTCGTTCACAAATACTAGGTCTAAAGTATTTTCCTTTCTTGTGGCAGGTGATTTATTTGTTGAATGTTGTATTACTCAGTAGCATATCTAATAGCTTTTCAAATTGCCTCTTATCTTCTGCACTACTATTACTCTCTTTTTTATATGTAGAAGTACAACCACAGTCTCCTATTCGTTCTTTCCATTCTACGAAAGGAAAGTTGAAGTCACCAGATAGGAGAATAGTCCAGTCCTTGTGATTTCTACATATATCATCCAATTTTTCAATTATTAAGTCAAACTCTTTAGTATTAGGAGGTCTATATATTACTATGTTCATCAATTTTTCAGATTCAAATTCTACCGCTATTAGTTCACATTCTGAGTTACTATATTTCTCATATATTTTTCCTTGTTTTTTGTCTTTCCCATATTATTGCGGTTTTCCCCCTTGATTCCTATTTTTTCTATCTGATCTATAAGTTTGGAACCCTTTTATTTGATCATCATTCCCAGTCTCTTGGGAATACCAGTTTCACTTATATTCATTATATCTATTTTCTTTTCATTTGGGTTAGTTCTTCTAAGTACTCTATTTTTCTTTTTGAGTTACTCGTAACTAAACCCTGCGCATTCATCACTATGATGGTTTGCGTGTTTTCTCCTTCATTTAATATTGGTAGTAATAAGGATTTTCCCATGTCTCTTTCCTGTTCTGGTATGTTTGTTCTTTTTTTCATTTCCAGCAATTCTGACATTAAAAAATCCAACTTTTCCATAATATTTGATCTTCCTTCATCATAATTATTCATTTTGTGTCTGAATCTGCAATTTTCTCCGTTTCTGCAATATCCTCTTGCATTATAAATACAGTTATTATCTCTTGAGTAGAATTTCGGAGCTGATGCTTTGAAATCTTTTGCTGACACCTCTGCATATCTCATTGGTTGGTTTGCTTTTCTCTTTTACCTGATATTCTTGATTTCTCTCTTTATTTGTTTTCTTTCTTATTTTGGATTTTATTACTTGGTTGGTTATTTATTTGATTATGATTCATGGCTACAGGGTGCATATATTTGCAGTTTTTGTCGAACTTACATCCTTTTCCTTCTTTTAGGTTTTTACATATTTTTGGATGCAGATCTCTGCAATCATCCCCATAGCCATCTAAGTATGCACATTTACCATATATTTCATAGTTTTGACATACCTTAGGAGTTTGTAGTAACATCTTTCTCCAAATCTGCAATTCCCTCTTTTCAAAGGTTGCAGATTTTGTCTTTCTTGTCTATTTTTTCCTCTTTCGTCTTGTGTAGATCTGGGTAGAGCCTCTTCGGGATTTTGCTTTTCTGTTGTCATATCGTAATTTATTTCTTCGTAGGTATGCTGCTTTATTGCCTCATGAGAGAGAGAGAGAGAGAGAGAGAGAGAGAGAGAGAGAGAGAGAGAGAGAGAGCATATTGTGTACGACAAAAAAGTATGAAAAATAAAAAAAATATGAGAAATATTAAATCCAAGGAGAGAGAGAGAGAGAGAGAGTAGAGAAGAGAGAGAGAGAGAGAGAGAGAGACATAAAACAAAAAGAGCAATAGTACATATCGTTAACGACAAGGAAGTATGAAAAATAGAAAATATATGAGAAATATTAAATCCAAGGAGAGAGAGAGAGAGAGAGAGAGAGAGAGAGAGAGAGAGAGAGAATATAAAAGAGCAATAGTACATATCGTTAACGACAAGGAAGTATGAAAAATAGAAAATATATGAGAAATATTAAATCCAAGGAGAGAGAGAGAGAGAGAGAGAGAGAGAAGAGAGAGAACATAAAAGAGCAATAGTACATATCGTTAACGACAAGGAAGTATGAAAAATAGAAAATATATGAGAAATATTAAATCCATGGAAGAGAGAGAGAGAGAGAGAGAGAGAGAGAGAGAGAGAGACTGCCGCTTCATTGCAGAAATAATTTCCAGGAAAGTGGCGAGGGTCCTGCCATCCTACCCCTAATAAACCCATCCTAGGACCACCGGGAATAACTGGACGCTGTCCAAAGGAATGTTTTTTTGTTTTTTTTTTTATGTCAGTCTCATTTCGGGGTTCCTAATGTCCTAGCTGCGTTTATCATTCTTACTGCAAAGTAAGCTTATACATATAGGAGCTGATTTACGTGAAATATGTCGATCTGTTTGTCAAGGTCTTGCTTGCAATGTTTAGGCCTATTTGGGATTTTGGTCGTATGTAGACTCCACATGTAAATCAGTGTTTGGTTTGTAATTCATAGGCCTATGGGGAATTTTAACCACATGTGAACTCTATTTGTCAATCAATATCTTGCTTAGGATTCGTATGACTATGGGGATTTTGGCCATAGATGAACTTAACTTGTCAATCAATATCTTATTTGTGATTCGTAGCCCTATGAGGAATTTTGACCATATGTGAACTTAACTCGTCAGTCAGTATCTTGTTTCGTTCGTCGAGATTTGTCCTCGGCTTCTTACTGGTCTTAAAAAAAAAAACATTTCCATATTGCTCATCACCCAGCGAGATGTGCTCGTCACCCGCCATCCAGCGAAAGGATTTGCTTCTCGTTTGCACGTCATTGACCTGCAGTAGTCATTCAACCCCACGGCTTCTTTTGCCTCTCAAATAACGTACCTCGTTGACACGACAGACTGAGAGAGAGAGAGAGAGAGAGAGAGAGAGAGAGAGAGAGAGAGAGAGAGAGAGAATATTCATCTCCAAGGTGTGGCAGAAGATGTCAAGATAACGAAATGAAAGATGAAAAAGATAATAATGGAGAGATTGATATAATAACACGAAGAAAATTGCGTCAAGGAAACGAAAGGAAGATGGAGAAGAGATTGAGAGGATGATAATAATAATAATAATAATAATAATAATAATAATAATAATAATAATACAAAGCAGGAGATGACTGCTGATCTCGATAAAGATGTCAGGAAAATGAAAGATGGAGAAGAAATGGAGGCTTTAATGATAATAATAATAACTTTCGTTGTAGAATAAGAGAGATATAGTAATCCTGATAAACGGAGTAAGAAGGCCAATTTTGCAGAGAAGAATTAGGAAGAGCAAGTCAGAAGGACGGACGAGAAATGACCAAATCACAAAGTATGCTGTATGGCTTCTCACGGCTGTTAATCACTTATTTACGTCTCCTGTAGGCTAAGTATAACCTCACTTCGCCTCCCAACCTTTCGAGTCTGACACTGAAGTGACACAGGAGTGACACGAACATGCTACAAAGAATGTCATTATCTGTTGTGCGTGTTAAGTTACACAGCGAAACAAATAAAAAAAATTAATAAAATAAGTAAATAAAGTTTTCTGTACACCGTATGTATATAATGCTGTATGAAGCTCCAAGCTGCGGCCCATGGAACTCTCTCTCTCTCTCAGCCGCGGCCCAGTTCTGGCCTGTGTACGAGCATGTGTAACTTTAACCTTAAATGAAATCCAAACTACTGGGGCTAGAGGGCTGCAATTTGGTACGTTTGATGATTGGAGGGTGGATGATCAACACGCCAATTTGCAGCCCTCTAGCTTCAGTAGCTCTTAAGATCTGAGGGCGGACAGACAAATACGAAAGAGATCGCCATCTCTCGGAAGTCGGTCCCAAGTCGTTCCTCACTTACTGAGGAATCTTTCTCTGGACTCTCCTCAGAGAAGTTAGGGTGGTAACCACTCGACAACGAAGATCATTTATAATTTTATTTGTGTACTCAGCTCTACTCTTCAGTATTTAATGAACTTTCTAGAGATTTTTTTTTTTTTTTAGGAATTTATTTGGCGGGCAGTTGAGAAATAACGGTAAATCTTCTCTGCAAATTGGACATAATACTTCATTTTTTTTTTTTGTTTTTTTTTTTTTTTTCACTATTTCCTTCCGTATACGATATAGTGTTCTCTCTCTCTCTCTCTCTCTCTCTCTCTCTGTGGAAAATGAATAATATCTCTTCTTTAGTCTTAGTCTTTGGACCATGGTACTTTTCCCCCCCCCAGCCCCCTCTCTCTCTCTCTCTCTCTCTCTCTCTCTCGTCTCTTCGTTCGAAAGTAAATAGTTATCACTCCTTTATTCTTCTGTCTCTGGACATATTATTTTGTCTCTCTCTCTCTCTCTCTCTCTCTCTCTCTCTCTCTCTCTCTCTCTTCGTCGAAAGTAAATAGTATCACTCCTTTATTCTTCTGTCTCTCTGGACATATTATTTCTCTCTCTCTCTCTCTCTCTCTCTCTCTCTCTCTCTCTGTCGAAAATAAATAGTATCTCTTCTTTTGGACATAATCCTCTCTCTCTCTCTCTCTCTCTCTCTTCGTCGAAAGTAAATAGTATCACTCCTTTATTCTTCTGTCTCTGGACATATTATTCTCTCTCTCTCTCTCTCTCTCTCTCTCTCTCTCTCCCTCTCTCTCTATGGTGGCTATGACCTTGAATGCATTTTCTCCCCGCCAATCATTTTTGTTTATCAAAATTCAGTTGTTGTTTGCTTGTAGCAAATACAAGCAGGTTTCTTCTCGTTGTGTAACTAGGAGCCGTTGCGTAAGCACTGAATTTATAAAAAAAAAAAAAAAAAAATTCTCTCTCTCTCTCTCTCTCCTCTCATCTCTCTCTCTCATCTCCTCTCTCTCTCTCTCTCTGGAGGTAGATGCGTTTCCCAGCAGTGGTTGGAGTTTGCTGTACAATCATGTTTTTAGTCGATATTTATGATTTTTTTTTTTTGCAAACGTTTGGATGTGCGCGTACTCGCATTTATGTATGTATGTATGTATAAAATAATATGTGTATATGCCTTTTTATATGTATGGACACGTGTATATATGTAGTATGTATGTATGTATATATATATATATATATATATAGATATATTTATATACATATAGAATAATTATATACATCTATAGTATTAGATTTATTATTATAATAGCGAGAGGAGAGAGATAATATATCTGTGCAGGTATAATTGCATGCCAATTCCCAAACAATAATAATTGTTAATCCACTCTTTTACAGTTATTTCCAGCTATCCTCGTTGCCATTATTATTCCCACGATATCGACACTATTGTTACTGCACAATTTTTTTTTGATAAGTCATCTCGATATATCTATGTATTTTCAGAAAAGCTATATTTAGCCCGAACGATCTCTCCGGCCTTGTCGGGCTTCTATGAATAACTGATGTATTTATAGATGGCAAGTGATTGTGATTATGGTTGCAACAAACAAGGGTTTGGAGCCTAGTATAGCTAAGTAAACAGATCTGTGCTGGTTGCAAAGGCTAATGCATTCTAATTTTTTAGGTTGGGTCTTTTTGTATATATATATATATATATATATATATATATATAATTGTATGGTATAATATATATATATATATGTATATATATATATATATATATTCCATATAAAGATTTTTTGCCCACGAAGGAAAAGGAAAAGCGAGATAGCCAAGAACTTTCGTCTAGCACGACCCTTTACTCTAAGCCACAACTGATCATATTACAGAGGAAAAACATAGTCAAAGTAGGCTTGATATCCAAACTGACAATACAAGTTTGGATATGAAGCCTACTTTGACTATGTTTTTCCTCTGTATGATCAGTTTTGCCTTAGTAAAGGGTCGTGCTAGACCGAAAGTTCTTGGCTATCTCGGTTTTCCCTTTTCCTTTGTGGCAAAAACCTGTATTTATACATAGCATATATATATATGAATAATTATCACATCACCGTGATTCATGTAAATTATTCGAGCAACACATATCCTTTAATATCTAACTCGCTCTACCTCGGAAATGATATATTTTCATGCATTGTAAAAACCGAATGGGGGAATTTTTTAGTTGATATAAATAATTTCGTCCTCTCGTGGGTTCGAACCACCGCCCAGCGGACAGGGAACGTCACTGAAGTCCTGATTTCTTCTCTGTCCGCTGGGCGGCGGTTCGAACCCACGAGAGGAGGAAATTATTATCAACTAAAAAATTTCCCTTCTGTTTACATATGTGAAAATATATTAATTCCGAGGGTGAGCGAATTAGATATTACAGGACATTTGTAGCTCGAATAATTTATATGAATCACGGTCATGTGATAATTATTCATACATATGTATATACATATGGAAGCGAAGAAGAGAAAACAGGGATGGAAAGTTCCCGTATTTGCCCAACAATATTCCATTATTATTATTATTATTATTATTATTATTATTATTCAAATTCAAATTCAAATGCTTTATTTCGGACATAAAAAGGCCATAGAAAAATACATACATATACACACACAAATTATATAAAATGTCTCCACACTCCAAGAGGACAAAATTTAAAATAAGTATGAGAAATGATTATGAAAGAGAGGTGGAAAATTATGATATGAATGAGATGCGGATAATGAAACTAAATGATTCTTCCCACTAAAAGGGCACACACATATGTAGCATCAGAACAAAACAAGAAATATACTATATTATTGCATAAAGAGCGCACCAAATGCACTAAGTATAATGAGGCTTTTCCAGTGTTTGAAAATAATTGAATTATGCAAGTCAACTGGGTGGGCAACCCTCTTCATAATACAGTTTTCGGAATTCTTCAGCCTTTGCAAGTAGCTTGTTATGGTTTTGCGTCTCAGTTCTTGAAAAGATGGCTGACCAAGAGCCACAATAAGAGCAGATGCGCTTCTTGCAGGCCTCCTCCTCCTCGGAATGCCTTGCAAGAGTCTTTCTTCGTAGGCTGTCGTTGTAACAAACTCTCAGCTTATTCATAGTTCGTTGTTTCGCTCTGACAACCAAAGATATGCCATAAAAACTTGTACAAAAGCTCTGAAAAAGCATTTTTCTTGACATCTTCGCTACATTTAAAAAAGTTCCTTGAAATCATATTGCCCCTTGCACATAGACCTCTATTCAAATATTCTACATGGGCGTCGTCCGAATTTTGAGCAGTAAGATAATATCCTAGGTACGTATTTCCTAGACAAAATCTATATGGCATAGTTAACAACAATAGGTGATATATGACTTGGGCAGATCTTACTCTTAGAAAAAATTATACATTTGGTCTTCCTTACGTTTAACAATAGAAGTCTGTCAGACATAAAATCACAACAAATGTTTATAAGCTGCTGCAACCCACTTACTGAAGGAGCAAATAAAACAATATCATCAGCGTACAACAAATGATTTAAAATCATGTTGTTTAAATAACATCCCACTTTAATTTGACTCAGCCTATGTGAGGGGTCATCCATATATACATTGAACAGGTAAGGTGAAAGTAAACTTCCCTGTCTCACTCCACATGAATTGGAAAATTCACTCGAAAATACATGGCCCCATTTGACAATCATTTGCTGATTTTTATACCACTCACCGAGCAGTTTAATAATATAGCAAGGAACATTTCTTTCTTTCTGACAGTACTTCAAACAACATCTTATGAGACACTTTATCAAAGGCTTTAGACATATCCATGAAACAAGCAAATACAGGTGTTTTACGCGCATTATACTCCTCGGTTACGTGTTTAAGAATATGAACTGGCATTTCCGTTCCATGATTGGATTTGTAAGCGAACTGGTTGTCACTTGTCAATAAGTGCTTTTTGCATCTCTCCAATATAATCGCTTCCAAAACTTTTGAGATAACAGTGGCTAGAGCAAACGGCCTATAATTGGAAATGTCACTGGTCCACATTTTTATCTTTAATCAAAGGAGAGAGTATAACCAGAATAAGAGCTCTCGGTAAGTAGGAATGACAAAAACAGGAAGTGACGAATAAACTTAGTAAAACTCTAAGTACCGGATGAGCCTGGGTTAAGTGCTGAAGGGTCAGCCCGTCATGTCCAGGGCTACTTGAAGTGTTCAAAGAATTTAAAGCATTCGATATTTCATTGAAATTTGTCCCTGTAACATCTCGCTGACCTTGATTTTCCATTGGGTCTGGAGCAGGATGTGTAGGGAGGGTCGTTACAACAAGCTCAGAATAATGTTCTTTCCATAACTCGGCAATGTTTTCATAACCACTCACATTATTTATTATGTCAGGTAAGAAGGTTCGGGATTTTCTTTTCTTCTTTATTTCTCTCCAAAATTTCTTCATACTCCCATTACAGGCTTGTAGCAATTTTATTTGATCTAATTTCTTCCTCATTTTCCCTACAAAATCTGAACATCCCTTTGAAACTGAGCTTTAGAAAATTTCATTTATCATAGAAAATATCCCTCCCTTGGATTACCAGATTCCTTCCATGCTAAATAGTCATCCCCGTGCTTCATGATGGAATTCCTTTACAAAGTCATTCCAACCAAGAATATGGTTGAAACCTCTGTGATTCGTCTCCTTAGACTCAGACGACCGCTGAAGTGCACCAATTATGTCCAGAAGAAAAGTTCTCAATAGCTCTAAAATGATCTTCGTTTTGACATGATCTTGTGTTGCATTGTAGAGTTTCCAAACGCAACTCCTGACTACCGTCATTCATTTCTACCAGCGTAGGTAGTTGCGAGACCTTCAAAGAAAATGAAAGAGGACGATGGTCTGATCCAATAATGGAATGCAACACACACATATTGTTAATGTGCGTTAGAAAGACTAGGAGGGCAAGACAGGTGGTCTAACCAACGGGTGTGGCCCGTTGCGTCACTCACCCAAGTGTAAGTGTCGGAGGGCATCACAACAACATCACCAATACAATAATCGTAATGGGTGCAAAAGTCTTTCAGCTCGTTACCAAACCGTGATTCAGGGTGAGCGTTAAATCACAACTACCAAAACCTTTCCATTTGGGTGATCTGACATAAGACAGTGTATTTTTGCTAAATAATCAGTATACTCTGCATCATTTTGTCCGTCTGAGTATGGAAGATAACAGTTGATAATCCTCATACAACTTTCCTCTATAGACGTCAATACAAATCAGTCTGTCATCTGAGGTGTCCACTCGCTGTATACAAGAGGCAAGGCCCTTTCGGTACAGAAAAGCAACGCCCCCATACGGACGACCACCGCCAACAACTCCCTCGATAAATCAACTGGGAAACTGCATAATATGCAAATTCAGAATTTATTCTATTCAGGTAGTCTGATTCCTGCACCGGTAGCCAAGTCTCCTGCAGACAGACTATATCAGAAACATGAGTTAATTCGGCTTACATCAAAAAAAATGGCTATTTCTAACTGATCTACAGTTATAAGATGTAAATCTTAAATCCATTTATAAAGAGAAGGAAATTGAGATTAATCATACCAACGACGGACCAGAATATCCTTACCCCAACTTTCTTGGTTTGTACAAACTCCTTGACCCTACTTTGTGGCATTTCTTTAATAATGACTTTGAAAGATCGATAGTGAGTGAATCGTTGTTCAACATGCTCGCACTCAACCGTCGTGACACCCGCTATGCGAGAAACATGGCCAAGAAGCATCTCTGAAGTAGTGTCAGGTTTGCAGCCTAGAGACAAATAAATGTACATGCCTTAAAGGCTGAGCTGCCTTAAGTGAGCTTCCATCACTCTCCCCAATGATAGGAGGCTTACGCCGTCTTTGTCCAAAAACAACCCCCTTATCTTTATAGCCCTGATTTTCTCTTTCTTGAGCTTGTTTTCTTTGCAGTAAGCCGCTTCCGTTTTTTATACTCGTGCCAGGTATATTCCACCTCTCTTCTTCCTTCTCCTCGTCGGCTGTGGACTCGGCGAAATCCATAAGAACGTCGCACTTCCCCTCCGAGGGTTTGCTTCTCCCATTCAATGATTTTTGTTGCTTATCCTCCCACTCCTGTCTTTGGTCGATCCAACGTTTTTCTGCACGACTTTTGCCATCGACGATCCTGGTTCAGTGTTCCTCGCAAAATGAATATAATCATCCACTGCAGGTAAGTCACTGCGAGGACTCACTCTAGCATCCACAGGGCCTGGTACCACCTGCTTCTGCTCCAGAATTTTTCCACATCCTCTATCCTGGTTGAAAGCCTATGATACTTAGCAGACACGAGTTCCATCTCCATCCGCAACGAGCTCATATGTCGACTCATTGAAGGTGCGTCTATAAACTCCATCGAAACAGACGGCACCTGCGTACATTTTGTGATGCAAAATATGACATCCGAAGCAACATTTTGCG
>NC_087214.1:67645882-67653382 GCF_015104395.2 Macrobrachium nipponense
TAGAACGAAAATAAATGAAAATAAATTAGTGTCAGGAAACAGACGTTTCTTTCTCTCAAATTTTTGAAATAGAATATCTAGCTAACATTTGCTTTTTTATTAAATAGAGATAACTTAAATATTATTTAATGGGATTTGTTCAACGTATGACCTTCGGGTGACAGTAATTTAACCAAGAATAATTATTTCAATGCTTTTTTTCCTCTCCTGGCTGAAAGTATGATCTTAGGGTGACCATAATACAACCCAGACTGATTATTCAATGAATTCTTTCTCCCTAAATCTAATGTACGTCGGCCCTGGGCTTACAAAACGACATTAGGTGACTATCCTATCGACCTTTGCTCCTACTTAATGGCAAGTACAGTAATATAAGTCAAACGCTAAATGGTCTTACGAGTTAGTTAGGCTTTATAAGAGAGAGAGAGAGAGAGAGAGAGAGAGAGAGAGAGAGAGGTCGCTCTGCCATTCCCGTGTTAATTACATCACGTGATTCCGTAATTAACAAGGTACATTAACGGGAGCACATTTATTTATTTATTTTATTTATTTATGTATGAAGGGAACATTTTTTTTAATATCCCTATATGATTCGTATATGTATATATATATATATAGTATATATATATATATATATATATATATATATATATATGTGTGTGTGTGTGTGTGTGTGTGTGTGTGTGTGTGTGTGTAACATCAATTCATTTTTCTTTCTTAGAAAAAAAATTGTTGTTAGGGAATTTTTTATCAAATACTTAGTTAAACTTATTACTTTTAATAGCAAAGTTGGGAAGAGGTGATTTTACCTGTTTTTTTATATATGAGTTTTTTATCATATCTCAAGAACGGCCAGACAGAATTGGATGAAACTTGGAAGATATACTCATTAGTTCATATTCTTAGGATCATCGAATTTTGGTCGTGAAACGTGTGTGGTATATTGTCGCCATGGAAACGATTTCACCCATTATTCAAGTTACGATTTTTTTAAGATGCTTAAATATCCTAACTATAATTAATTGACATAGCTAGGCTCCTCTGAGAAATATTGCCTCTCACACCGGACGCATAAAGTGTGTTGCAAGCGCTCTGATGCTTTGATTTCAATACTTGCTTAGCTATAGTTGATTCACATCAAGCGTGCATCTGATGTCGAGGCCAGTCCCTTACGACGCTCCTGATTGGCTGTTGATAAGCCAATCACGGGGCTGGAAACCCTCAGTCTCTCTCGAGAGTTCACATAGGCAAGATGTATGTTACACCTCTCCTGACGAATACTTTTGAAAGACATATCCCTCTGGAGAAATGGAACATACATCCTGCCAATGTGAACTCTCGAGAGAGACTGAGAGTTCCCAGCCCCGTGATTGGTTTATCAACAGCCAATCGGGAGCGTCGTAAGGGACTGGCCTAGACATCAGATGCACGCTTGATGTGAATCTACTAATAGTTATTGTCTTGTTTCCTTTTTTAATGATTATCTAGAAATATCGATATACATTTTCTCATCAGTCATATTAGTAAGAAAATGAAGAAAAACACAAGTTTAAGATATGATGATCATTTCAAAAATAATAAAAATTGCTTATCATTTTTAGGCAAAGGAAGATGTTGGCCAGGCATCGCGAAAGATGTGCAAATTTCCATCTGGTACAATGTAGTCTCCAGCAGGACTTAAGAAAACCGATTAAGGCTTAAGATTCCTCGTGGCAGTGTTAAGGTCGCGCGCACACACACACACACACGGATTAAAGCAAGCTTAGCATAAACTTTTGTACAAATGAATATCAGCTTTCATATTTCGCATTTACACGCACATACGCGCATCAAGCAAGCCTCAAATGAGGTAATAAGAACTGAATATCAGCTTTCACACTTAACACACACACACACACACACACACACACACACACACACACAGTCACACGTATTAAGGCTATCTTACAAACAATTTAGCAACTGAATACCACCAGCCTTCAAACTTCGACGGCCTCGAGAGATCTCCCTCCCCAAAAAATAAAACAGTGATCTCTAACTACCCATTAGTTGACCGCAATTGGAAATCCATATTGTGTCTTTGCAAGGAAGTTCTCGCTGCTCGGGCAATTATAGCGACCTGGGGAAGGTATTTGCGACCACCAACCTAAGCTCCTTCATTCATATTGCGTTGTCAATAGCGTCTTCCTTCCTGTCGCTGAATGGCCAACGAGTGGCGTTCTTGTTGTTCCTGGCATGTTGTAAGGGATTAAATTGTGCATGAATAATGGTATGCGTGTGTGTATATACGTATGTGTTTGTGTTTGCACCTTTGCAGGAACCACGATTGTTCAAAAGTGTTTTTTTTTTGTATATATATATATATATATATATATATATATTATATATATATATATATATATATATATATATATATATATATATATATATATATATATATATTATATATATATATATATATATATATATATATATATATATACATATATATATGCGCCTGTATATAAGGCAAAAACTGTCAAATGGTTTTGACAGATATAGATCATAATCAAAACTGTTCTAGTAGTTATTAATTATGCGCAAAAACTATATATTGAGATTTTTGTTCAGTGACCGAGATGACAGAGAGCAAAAATACAGATTAAATTGTTTGCGAAGAGGCTGGATTCCTTTCAGTTTTACAGACATGAACTGAATATATATAATTTGGAGCTGCTTGAGACTAATACATAATAAGGAAAGCGAATAATAATGGTGAATTTATTTACTTTGTGCACAAAAGAATGTGACCTAAAGATAGAGTCTCTCTCTCTCTCTCTCTCTCTCTCTCTCTCTCTCTCTCTCTCTCTCTCTCTCTCTCTCTCTCTCTCTCTCTGAACTTTCGCCAAATTAAACAGGCCAGTTGCGCCTCTCTGCGTGTTTACCAATTCATTTATACAAATGTTAGACAAACTGTGTGAATCACGGTTCAATTTAGAATGTTTACAGAGAGAGAGAGAGAGAGAGAGAGAGAGATTTCTTTACATTACCTGATCTGTCATTCAATAAGACATAAAGTATAGCTAAAATCAATTATCTGTTTATAGGATTTGCAACACGTATCCAGATCATAAGTATCAATGAATAGATGGACTTCTCCTTGATATTTTAATTCATTCATCGAAAACATGGGTTACGACGAATATAATATAATATAATCTGGTAAGTTTTTCCGAATGGCGTGCCATTTCATTGTGCGTTAATTAGATATTTGTCGACCGTTAAAAGATAATTGGGTGAGGTAAGTGAAACGTGGAGTTCGTGTACCGTAGAGTTTTCGGGTCTCGCTCCATCGTGAGCTAAGCCCAAACTGAGAGTATTGCTTCGCTTACTTTTGTTTGTTTATTTGTGTATTGCTTCGCTGCTTTCTGTTTGTTTGTTTTTCGTATATCTGGTTGTGAGTGGGATTTAAGTTTACATTTTATTTTTTTTTAATAATTTGTTGAAACTTGAAGGCATTGAAGCTGTCTTTTAAGATATATATATATATATATATATATATATATATATATATATATATATTAGATGGATGATTCCAATTTCATTTTCAGTGTATATGTGTTTAACAGGTACGAAATGAATAATTATTTATTAAAAATAATAATCCGGTGTTTTTCTATCGATTGTATGTGTGTGGTTATTTCACTGACAAAAACAAACACGTATATTTAAATATAGATTGTATTGTATATAACTATACATACACTCAGATACACACAAATAAACACACACACACAAACACGCACTTTCTCCTCCCCCCCACCCCCCACACAAAGGGTTTTGGCACCAGAGAGGGGGATTTGGATCTTATTCAACCAAGGTTCATGTTGCCATAATTTAGGAAACGGGAAATCAGCCCAGTTTTTCCTGTCCTAATTCGAGAGAGAGAGAGAGAGAAGGAATAGGTGATTCATTATCAGACAGAAAGCCAAGATTTTCGCTAAAATTAAATTGTTAAAAAAAATGCACGAGCGAGTTTTCTGTACAGCGTATAATTCTATACGAAACTCTCAGCCGCAGGCCATGAAACCTTAAGCCACGGACCGGTGGTGACTTGTGTTCGATCTTGGCTAACTTTTAACCTTTTATAAAATGAAAACTACTGAGGCTAGAGGGTTGCAATTTGGTACGTTTGATGATTGGAGGGAGGATGATAAACATACCAATTTGCAGCCCTCTAGCCTCAGCAGTTTTTAAGATCTTAGGGCGGACAGATATTTGCTGACCGATAGACAAATAGCCCTCACAATAGTTTTCTGTTGCAGAAAAGTAATAGTTAAAATATTTAAATTAAATAAAAGCTGGGTTCCCATCCAAATTTGGATTCCTGTCAAAATCGAATCGACTATTCTTATGGCCCAAACCTCCACTAAATTTGATCGAAATCCGTTAAGCAGTTCTTGAGAGATCTCGTTGGACAGTTATGACAGGGAACCACAGAAACAGATAGACGAGGGGGAGGGGGGGGGGGAAGCTTTTGCGTCTCATTGGCGCCCATTAACCCAATGCCAGTAATGACATTTATGTATTTATTATTTTATTTATTTTTATAATTTTTTATTTATTTATTTATTTATTTTTATTTCTTTGTTTGTTTTTTGCAAAGCGAACAGCCTCATTCCTGCTTCCTTAAACTAAATCCAATAATAAGAAATTTATAATAATTAGATTGTAAACCGTTAATATAATTTATTATATTTTATATTACTATCCAACTCACCCTCAAACATATTAGCAGCAGGTAAAACCTCTTGCTGAGGCCATAAAGGTCGGAGACCTTTGCCACAACCACAAAAATCTATCAAGATTTGGAACCAACATCGACTTAGCAGTTGCAATGACGCGGTGAATGTCGTCTTTGAAAGCCGAAGGTCGCGTCTTTCAGTTGAGTTTGTATGGCGATCTTTTTTTAATGATGTTTTTCATGTGTTTTGATAGATATTAGTAATGTGCTGGAATTCCAGCCTTATTCCCAGCTGGAATAGCAGCGGAAAGTCTTTGCTTCCAGACTGCTCGCTGGCCATCTCCTCAATTAGGGAGTTTGTTTGGATAAAAAAAAAAATGTTCCTCCCTGATATTTTTGCTGTGAATCCCCGTTTTATAATTTGCCCTCTCTCTCTCTCTCTCTCTCTCTCTCTCTCTCTCTCTCTCTCTCTCTCTCTCTCTCTCATTTTTGCATTGGTTCCCTGGTTCGTTTTTTAATCCTCTCTCTCTCTATCTCATATTTTCTTTTTGTAAAACTGAAATAAAATATCCCCACCTCATCCTCTCTCTCTCTCTCTCTCTCTCTCTCTCTCTCTCTCTCTCCTCTCTCTCATCTCTCTCTCTCTCTCTCTCTCTCATTTTTGCATTGGTTCCCTGGCTCGTTTTTCAATTCTGTCTGTCTCTATCCCATATTTTCGTTCTGTAAAACTGAAATAAATATACACCCTCTCTCTCTCTCTCTCTCTCTCTCTCTCTCTCTCTCTCTCTCTCTCTGTTTTTGGATTCCTTTATTCTGTATTTACTAATTATTTTATCCTTCTTAAGTGTGTAATTTTATTGTGTTCCTGAATTTATATATATATATATATATATATATATATATATATATATATATATATATATATATATGTGTGTGTGTGTGTGTGTATAACTGAATCACGAAAGTTAGGAACGTGATAAATCCATAAATAAAGATAAATGCCACGAAGGAAAAATAAACGAAGGAGGTCTGCAAGATCTTTCGACTTTAAAAGCCTTTACCGAGCATATATATATATATATAAATATATATATATATAATATATATATATATATATATTGTAGTAAATCATCTCAAATAGCTGTTAGCTTGTAATTTTTCCTTTTGTAGTATGGGTTCGTCTAGTCTAGATTAAACATTGATCAAAGGTAGGTTGAACCCATTTTACAGTATTAATCCCTAGACTTTAGTTTACGTAGCTGCTCGACTTGTACATTAGTTTCTCCTTTTAAAAGGGGAGTTAGAAAACGGAGTACTAGAAAACGTAAACCAATAAAACCGTTCATAGAAAACGCAACAACCTTCCTTTTAGTTGGGAAACTATGACTTTTGGTTGCAATAAACCAGTTCTCATTAGTTGTGTTGGGTGGAGTCTCTTGGCTTGGCTTGAACAGACGATTTCACTGCCAACCACGTTATGTCATCGTTGGCACTGTGCCAACACCTTTGCCAGTGCTGTGGTATTTATAGTTACGGGTTTATAGACGTAATCAGTCATTTTTTTTACATATCCTTAAGTTTTCCTGTATTTTATTTACATTGAATGTTTTTTTTAAATTGTTTGCACAACAGAATGTCTTGGTTCTATGGTCTATTGTCTTTACAGTATATTTTTCATGTTTTTTCAAAACCAAATAATTCAATTTTATTTTTTATTGTATCATTTTACGGCAGTGGTTTTTACATGTTATTTACACTGCAAGATGTTTTGACTGTAAGATCTGTTGTATCTTTTTACAGTAATGATTTTTTTCATTCAATTTACACTACCAAATAGTTCATTTGTATGTTCTAGTGTAATTTTTACACGAATACTTATTTCTTGTTATTTACGTAATTTGTCAAATTTATGTGTTATTGTATTTATTTTACAGCAATGTATTATTTTAGTTAATTACACTACAAAATATTTTACCATACTAAAGTATTTTTAGTATTTTTAGTGTTTAGCCAAAATAAATCTTGACACATCTCGCTATGAGTACCCAGGTTTTGTTAACGAAACAGTAAATAGAAAAAAGGAAAAAATAGAAAATACAAAGAAGATTCGTTAACGAGACAGATGAAAATATATAGAAAGGAAAGTAGAAAATAGAAAATGTGTGAGCGAGAAAGTTGATAAAAGGAGTAAAGTAGATAATGCGAAGAAAATGTGTTAACGAAAAAGTAAATAAGAAAGGAAAATAGAAAATGCATAGAAAATGTGTTAACGAAATAATAAATAAAAATAGGGAAAACAGAAAATACTAAGAAAATGTGATAACGAAAAAGTAAATAAAAAAAGTTAAAATAGAAAATACAAAAAAATGTGTTAAGGAAAGTAAATTAAAAGAAGGAAAACAGAAAATACTAAGAAAATAGGTTAACGAAACAGTAAAAATAAGAAATTAAAGCATAAAATTAAAAAAAATGTGTTATGAAAAAAAAATTAAAACAGAAAATACAAAAAATCTGTTAATGAAACAATAAATTAAAAAAATTAAAACAGAAAATACAAAAAATCTGTTAACGAAACAATAAATAAAAAAGATAAAACAGAAAATTTTAAAAATGTGTTAAGGGAACAAAATAAAAAAAATAAAAAAGCATAGAATAAAAAGATACTAATGTGTTAAGGAAACAATAATTTAAAAAATTAGAACAGGATATACAAAACCGATTTGTTAACGAATCATTAATTAAACAAATTGAAACTGAAAATTTAAAAAAATGTGCTA
>NC_087214.1:67660882-67670882 GCF_015104395.2 Macrobrachium nipponense
CCTTGGGAGAAACCCCTGGAAGATTTCCAAGTCCTGGAACCCGCCTGGAAACTGTTTCCAGGCACTCTTGGCTCTGTTCTTCTCCCGGCCTCCAGTCTATTTGCTTATTATTCTTTTCTGCATCTTCTTCTTCTTCTTCTTGCGAAGAGGTAAGCGTTGAAAATAATAATAATAATAATAATAATAATAATAATAATAATAATAATAATGCTAATAATGATGATAATAATAATGCCTTAATGTATATTAATAATAATGTCTTAATGTATATGCGTGGTGAATTTCATTTTATGTCTGTTCATCTCTCTCTCTCTCTCTCTCTCTCTCTCTCTCTCTCTCTCTCTCTCTCTCTCTCTATGGCCGTGTGGGTTAAGGCGTCAACTGTACGTCGAGAGTTCGTGTGTTCCGGGGTTCGAGCCCATGGGACGACTAACTTCTTCTCAACGAAGAAAAATTCCCCTTCCGATTGACATATATATAAAAATATATTATTTCCAAGGGAGAGCGACTTGGGTATTAAAAATTTGTAGCATATATATATAAATATACTATTAATATATATATATATATATATATATATATATATATATATATATATATTTATTATTTCTTTGGCCAAGAAGAATAATCCCACATCTTTATTCGCTGGATCCGAGCCCAGTTTCGTATTGAAAAGGATTTCCAATTTGGCTCCATTCCGTCTTTTCCCCTTCAAGGTTGCAAATGTCCAAGAAGTTAAAAAAAAACTTTCATAAATTCAACAATGAAACTCTGTAGATTGTTTATTAGTTTGTGAACAGAGGGCAATATGTGTTTGTAAACTGTAAATTCATCTGTCATTTATGTTTACCTCGTAAATTTTTTAAATTCTCGACAACCTCTTCATAAATTTCGCAATAAATTCAAGTTTATTTTCTATGTGTGAAAGATGGCGCATTTTTTTGTGTTTGTTGTGTCAAATTGTTGTAAATTCCCCTTCAATGTAATGGTTTACGTTTTTGTAAAAAACTTATTATCCGGATGGATTGTTTTTGGCACTGGCTATGTCGACCTTGCTAAGTGCATTGACTGCATTTGTCATTCTAGAGAGAGAGAGAGAGAGAGAGAGAGAGGAGAGAGAGAGAGAGAGAGAGAGAGAGAGAGAGAGGATCCAGTTCTTTACTAAGCGTCAACATCTTTTACCCAGTAACGAATTTTATGATTGAACTTAAGTCACAGGATATGCAAACTAGCCTCGATGCATGATGGGTAAAAGGGCCTTCTCTCTCTCTCTCTCTCTCTCTCTCTCTCTCTCTCTCTCTCTCTCTCTCCCTCGTATCATTCTAATCCCATTTCTCTTTACTCATCTTTATTTCCTGACAAGCCAATATCCTGTTTGTTTTGTCAATCCATTCTGACAAAATGTTGTGTGTCACGTGATTCCCAGGTCCTTCCATATTCTTGGAAAATATGGCAACTCCCTCTTTACCATGATGGCGAATTCCAGGAAGTGTTGGCAAGTGTTCCTTCCAGTTTCATGGAAACTGCATCACTGATTTGGCGCTGGAATCCTCTTGAATCCCTTGATATGACATTGTGTGTGTGTATGTATATATATATATATATATATATATATATATATATATATATACATATATATATATATATATATCTATATATTATATATATATATTAATTTTCTTTTTTCATCACTTTCACCCCTTTTCCAATGATGAAATTTACCTCTGTTACTGAAATTTGTTTTCTTTATTTGTCCTTATACTTCGTGTTTCATTGTATTTTTTATTTTACTTCGTGTTTCATCGTACTATTTTTATTATACTTCGTGTTTTATTGTAAGTTTTTCTTTTATACTTCGTTTCTATACTTTCGATTATACATCGTGTTTCATTATACTTAATCATTATACTTCGTGTTTATTGTACTTTTTCTTTTTACTGGAATTTCATCAGTTTCATTATAATTATTCATTATATTTAATATTTCATTATATTTTTTCATTATACTTAGTGTCTATGTTTTCCACTATTTGTTTCATCATACTATTTTCATTAACTTCGTGTTTCATTATACTATTTTTCATTATACTTTGCATCAATACTTTGGATTATACTTCTTGTTTCTTTATACATACTTTTTCATTATACTGCGTGTTTCATTGTAATTTCATTATACTTCTGTTCTACGATTTTTTTGTCTTCAAACGTCATTGTCCTAAGTGTTTCATTACACATATGTTTTCATTATACTTTGTGTTTCATTATACTTTTTTTTAAATAACTTTACTTACCATATTTGCTTATTATATTTATTCTTTCTGTTGTCATTTCTCTTCCGTTTTCATCATTTTTCCTTGTGACTTTTAATTCTTTCTCTTGTTATTCTAATTCTATGCCTCTTCCTTATTATTCCCCTTTCTGTCTTCTTATTCTCCTATCGCTATTCTAGTTCTTATTCTGTATTGATTTCCTCTCGTTTATTGTCGTCTTTCCTCTCTCTCCCTTTTACCCTATAATTATCTCGTATTTCTCTCTCTCTCTTTCTCTCAGTTATTCCGTATTCCATTCTTTCTTTCTATTCCCTTCATCTTCCTGTATCTGTTTTATCTGTCTTTCTGTGTTGTCTGTTTGTGTGTGTTTTGCCTGTTTAGTTTTTCTGTATGTGAGGTTTTGTCTTTGTTTATTGTCTGTGTATATGTTTTGCCTGTTTAGTTTTTCTGTATGTGAGTTTTGTCTTTGTTTATTGTCTGTGTATATGTTTTGCCTGTTTAGTCTGTACGTGAGTTTTTGTCGGAGTATGTGAACACCCCCTTCTCTCTCTCTCTCTCTTCCACGTCCACCCACAGCTGTGTGAGAGTTAGGCTATGCTTCTCATTGAAAAGGACATCTCCCCTTTAATGCCGAGTAGGCTGGTCCCTCCCCACCCCACCCCCCCACCCCCCCCTCCCCCGATCAACAGGGGGTCATACCCATACCCTCTCCCTCCCTCCCACTCATCTCCCCCCCCCCCCCACCCTGCATCCAGGATCCGGTGCCTGGAACATGGAACACCCGCCACCAGTCCTTTGGTCAAACGCCTCTCCTAGAGCTCGCTAGCCCTCTCTCTCCTCTCTCTCTCTCTCTCTCTCTCTCTCTCTCTCTCTCTCTCTCTGAAGATGGGAGATAGTGAATCAGTCATTATTATTAATATATTGTTAATGATTGTGGCGAATTCAGGATAATGAGTTCATTGTCACTATTTCATTACTCGCGTTCTGCGTTGAATTCCACGCGCATTGTAGCGTTCTGGTTGTTGTTCCGTCTTCATTGTAGCTTGTTTTAGCTTTGCATCATAAGTATATAAATAAATATTCATATATAATTTATATAATGCAAAGATAAAATTAGCTACAAAAAAACGGAACTACAATATAACCACATTCTTTATCAGGAATATTTGCATAACTTTTACACCCTGAGTAGGGACCAGCATAGAAGATAATACACGCATTCCGACCCTCTTCTTTACATGACCACCCATGGCCGGTCCGGTCTACGCACGGACGCTAGAAATGCCACCCCCGTCGGCGGCACCTTGGCTGAATAACTGTAAAAAAATACACTTGGGAGAGAGAGAGAGAGAGAGATTGAAACAAAAAGAAGTCGTTCGCGCTCTGCCATTTCATCGACGATTTTTGAATGGTCGCATATGCAGCGTCCTAGGCTATATGACTCTCTCTCTCTCTCTCTCTCTCTCTCTCTCTCTCTCTCTCTCTCTCTCTCTCTCTCTGCGCCGCCTTCGTTGTTGGTGGTGTACGATATAGCGTCAGACTTAAAGATGGCCGACCATTAGCGCCCTGGTTCGATGCATTCGTGTTTACCAACAGGACTTTTTTTAAGGAGGGCGCGTACCCGGTGCGTTTCCTGGAACTAAGGAAGCCCTATTCCAAAGTGGAGACGCTGACGGCAGATTCCCTTCAATCAGGGATAAAATGCGAGGATAAAACGCCAGGAAATCCTAGCATATCACCACCATCCTTCTTGGCTGTCCCGACGACTGGCTGAAATCCGCGTCGTCAGGGAAGCTTTTGAACGCGACCGGGCGTCTGTTAAATGTTGTTTCTGAACGTGCTTTTCGTAGGCCTATGTCGAATTTCAGATATTAAATATGTGTTAGCTGAATATACTTGGCTTAGACCTATGTGGGAATTCAATCAGACATTACATATGCGTTTGCTAAACGTGCTTGCATTAGACCTATGTGGGAATTCAATTAGAATCTTAAATATGTGCTTGGTAAACGCGCTTTTCTTAGACCTATGTTGAAATTCATTCTGCAGCTAATTAGTGCTCCATTATGTCCATCGTCAAATGCTATTTCATCGACACAGAATCGCAAGGACTGACCATAGGGTAACAACATCAAAACATTAATTATTGAGACGTTTATGAATATTGAGTTAACTGTTCTTGATATTCCGTCGTTAGTGTATCATGTACACTCTTGGGCCACGTACAGTCGTTGACTTGGATTCAACATGTTTGTGACGCGCATACAATATCGAAACTCGTTCTCAGTTGAGAAACCAGGGCGTTGCCCTTTGTGCAGGTCAGTTGGGAGCGCCCTGACCTTTCGTTTCAGAGGCCGTATCCAACACAAGCCGCTTGGAAAGCGCGCTGTTGATTTTGCAACACCGAAATAAACGACCTTGGTCAGGCTGTATTCACCGCTACACCTGGAATTCAGTAGCCGGATTATATAAGAGCTCTCTCTCTCTCTCTCTCTCTCTCTCTCTCTTTTTCTCTCTCTCTCTCTGCTCTCTCTCTTCTCTCTTCTCTCTCTCTCTCTCTCTCTCTCTCTCTCTCTCTCTCTCTCTCTCACATATACACACACATTGATGCCCTTTGCTACAACTCAATCTTGTTTATGTATATATATATATATATATGTGTGTGTATGTATGTATGTGTGTGTGTATATATATATATATATATATATATATATATATACATACATACATACATACATACATATATACACATAAATAGTATACATATATACAGTATATATTTGTATAAAATATTTTGGGATGAAGTTGCCAGACCCATCCCTTCTCCTGCATAGTTGGTGCAACCCTCCACAGTCTACTAGATGAGCTACTTTAGATCACTGCTCAATCCAAAAGTCACGATACATTTTTCAGAATGAAGTCAACAGAAATGAGTAAGTGAAATCGGGCGAGATGGACCCGTAGAGTTTTTCATACTGTTTTCTTCAACCACAAACTTGCTTGCAATAAAATTGATCCTTTCATTCATTCTAGTGGTTAAGGCACTCGCCCCTGCTATCAACAAACCCTGGGGTGATTCTACAAGCTTGACGGGAAAGTATCGTCAAGTTCCTTATAGTTATACAGGGTATCCATAAAGTCCCAGTACCATTACAAGTATTTATTGCTTGTAATAGTACTGGGACTTTATGGACACCCTGTAGATGATTTTAAAATATGGCTACCGTCTCTATCGTCTAAAGCAAGCTACACTGAAACCTGTTTCAAGTCTTATTTGCAAGGTTCTATGCAAAGGGTAATGGGTCACAGAATGGCCCGAGTGCCAATGATTATATCTATGTATATGACCGCCATTCTAAGTGACATTTTTTATCTTATCGTTTTTTTTATCATTTTAATCACGCAGTCTGTACGCGGTCCTGTGCAAGGGATAATGGGTCACAATGTGACCCGAGTACGTGGAATTATCTATATCTATCACCCATATCCTAACTATTGCTTAATGACAGGATTGCATTCAATAGCGTCGCTCTTTTGAAGTCTAACCCAGTGAGGTGTTTTTTTTTTTTAATACCATTGTTTTTTTTGTCATTTTAATCTTTTTTTTGGGGGGGGGGGCGGGCGTGGGGGCTCGATTCTCTTCACTGTCATTTTGAGCCTCAAGAGAGAGAGAGAGAGAGAGAGAGAGAGAGAGAGAGAAAGACGAGCCGGAAGACGAGAGAGAGAGAGAGAGATAGAGAAGAGAGAGAGAGAGAAGAGAGAGAGAGAGAGAGAGAGAGAGAGAGAGAGAGAGGCCTGTCTGGCAAACGGCTTTAGTATACGGATCGCCGCTCAGGTATTAATAGCATCAAATCAATAGCAGTGGTAGTAGTATTAGTAATAGTAATCGTTGTGGTAGTAGCTGTAGTATGGTAGAAGCAAGGACAGAAGAAGAAGAAGAGGAGGAGGAGGAGGAGGAGGAGTAATAGTAGTTTATTCCAATCGTCAACATCCTGCTGCCTTCCCTTTCAATGTATCAGTAATCGTCCTTGATCGCTTTCACAGTATGTGCGTTTATTTTATTAATTTACTTTTTTTTTCCAGACAGTCTGTCCAGAAAATATCTCAAAAACTACCCTGGCGATTTCGATCAAATTGCGTTTAAACTTCGGCCTTGGCACAGGCCAGAGCTGATTAGATTTCGAGATGGATGCGGTTCGTATTACAGATAAAAGATTTATACCTCTTAAGTTGGTGGGAGTTTGCGTTATCAGCTGCTTCTTACAAGTGGGGTTTTATTTTTTCCCTTAACTCTTATCATATGTCTTGTTTTTGTTTTGGCTTGCTCTTAGATTTTATTGGTGATGTATAATTGGTTGTGGCAGATGCATTTATTAAAGATGGGCCCTTCTTGGCAGATTTGTTGACTAAAGAGGTGTCCTTCTTGAAGGGCAAATGTTTTGTTATGCCTAAGGACACCCCTGCAGGCTCCACCATCAAATGTGATTGGAGGTTTCAAGAATTCGAGCGGGGAGTAGTCCATCGTATTCCTCGGGTGGAGAAAGGGCTTGAAGATTGCACTGAAGGTCTCCTTTAAAAAAAAAAAACAGGTTGGGGGGATGTGGGGGGGGACGCTAAGGTTGGCAGATTATGCAGCGATAACGGAAGTACGATAATGTCCAGTGGCGATGAATGAAAACAGTGTAAGAGAGAGAGAGAGAGAGAGAGAGAGAGAGAGAGAGAATATGAAATCATGAACCTTTTTGACATGGCAACTGGAAACGCCAGTGTAGGCGACACTCTCTCTCATTCTCTCTCTCTCTCTCTCTCTCTCTCTCTCTCTCTCTGACAAATGGCTGAAATATATCATCTGCTTTAATGGAAGTCTCTCTCTCTCTCTCTCTCTCTCTCTCTCTCTCTCTCTCTCTCTCTCTCTCTCTCTCTCTCTTTGTTCCCCTTATCAATCTTTCATTCTCATCTTTTTGATACCTGAGGTTATGTTGGCGCATACAAATAATGTATAGGTATACGTGCAAGGCGAGAGAGAGAGAGAGAGAGAGAGAGAGAGAGAGAGAGAGAGAGAGAGAGAGAGAGAGAGAAAATGTCTGTCTCGTGAATTAAATGAATGAAAATACAATATCATTCTTTCCTCTTCTGGAGACTTGTCTTCCGCGAAAAATCAGATCCGCGGAGATATGATTGCTCTCTCTCTCTCTCTCTCTCTCTCTCTCTCTCTCTCTCTCTCTCTTCTCTCCCTCCCTCCAGGTGCTCTCATCTCTCTCTTCGCCCGAAGACAATGCTTTTGACCTTAAACGTTCGCAGTGACCACATCTGCCGTTCTTAAAGGGGATTGAGGAACAGACATAAGGGTATTTATACCCAAAATTATTTCCAGCCGAAACGGAAGGAAAATCGTCTAAACACCCTTTTACCCAACGTGAAAGCAGGGTCTTCATCGACGTTAATATAGACTATCAGCCACGACCCCAGAAACTCTCAAATTAAATCAAAACTACTGACGCTAGATGGCTGCAATTTGGTATGTTTGATGCTTGGATGGTGGATGGTCAACATACCAATTTGCAGCCCTCTAGCCTCGGTAGGTTTGGAGATCTGAAGGCGGACAGAAAAAGGGCCGACGGACAAATAGTGAGTTGTGTATATATATACTTCAGACTGAAACCTTTTGCTTGTGGCAGAATGGTAGTTTTTATACCTGTATTTCATGAACATTTCAGTTCATTTAAAGTTGATTATATGATCAATGCAATTGATTTAAAGTTGACTGCAAAGTCAGTTCAATTGATTTAAAATTGACTGCAAAGTCAATTCAGTTAATTTAAAGTTGACTGTTAAATCAATTCAATTGATTTAAAGTTGACTGTAAAGTCAATTCAATTGATTTAAAGTTGACTGTAAAGTCAGTTCAATTGATTTAAAGTTGACTGTTAAATAAATTCAATTGATTTAAAGTTGACTGTAAAGTCAGTTCTATTGATTTAAAGTTGACTGTAAAGTCAGTTCAATTGATTTAAAATTTACTGCAAAGTCAATTCAGTTAATTTAAAGTTGACTGTTAAATAAATTCAATTGATTTAAAGTTGACTGTAAAGTCAGTTCAATTGATTTAAAGTTGACTGTTAAATAAATTCAATTGATTTAAAATTGACTGTAAAGTCAGTTCAATTGATTTAAAGTTGACTGTTAAATAAATTCAATTGATTTAAAGTTGACTGTAAAGTCAGTTCAATTGATTTCAAGTTGACTGTTAAATAAATTCAATTGATTTAAAGTTTGTTAAATAAATTCAATTGATTTAAAGTTGACTGTAAAGTCAGTTCAATTGATTAAAAATTGACTGCAAAGTCAATTCCATTGATTTAAAGTTGACTGTTAAATCAATTCAATTGATTTAAAGTTGACTGTAAAGTCAATTCAATAGATTTAAGATCGAATCTAAAATGATTTCAATTGATTTAAAGTTGACTACGAAATCATTTCCATTGATTTAAAGTTGACAATCGAATTATTTCAGCTTATTTCAAATTGAACAGAAAAATCACTTCAGTTGATTGAAAGTTGAATGTAAAATATCAAATGATTTAAAGATGAACAGAAAAGTTATTTCAATTGATAGAAAGTTGAATGTAAAATAATATCAAATGATTTAAAATTGACTGTATGATGATTTCAGTGGATTTAAAACTAGACATAGAGTGATTTGAATATTGTTATTGATTTAAGGTCGACCACAGAATCACGCCAATTACCTGCGTCGACGTCCCACCAAGTTGAGCACAGTGGATCGTGAACTTTAATATTTCCCTCATAACGGATATTCCTGCGCCCGTTCTCCGAATTATGCGCTATTCCTGTCCACGTACCGGGAATACCATCCCGTCCCCTCCTCAGATTATGCATTTCGTATTCATCTCGTTGCCTGTATCTATCTCTTTGCTATTCAAAACGCTTGTTTTTCCTGGGTTTCGGGTTCTCTCTCTCTCTCTCTCTCTCTCTCTCTCTCTCTCTCTCTCTCTCTCTCTCTCTCTCTCTCTCTCTCTCTCTCTCGTAAAGGGACTCTCTTCCTCAAGCAATTTAGCTCCTCAAGTTTCATTTCCATTGTCATATCTCAAGCCTTTCCCCTTGAGCTCCAGATCCAGGCCGTTTCCGTACCAGAGGCTAAGGTTTCTTCTCGGGTGCATTCCCCCCCCCCTATCTAAGATGTAGTTCTACATCGTTTTCATGCGAGGAATATTTACCCTTTAGTGCGAGTTCCCGCCATCTTTTGATATCAGGAAGGTTTGCCTTTCGTCTCGAGTTCCACGTTATTTTATCTCGCTTTCTAGGTCATTTTATCTCGCGTTCCACGTCATTTTATCTCGAGTTCCACATCATTTCATCTCGCGTTCCACGTCATTTCATCTCGCGTTCCAAGTCATTTTATCTCGCGTTCCACGTCATTTTATCTGGCGTTCCACATTATTTTATCTCGAGTTCCACGTCATTTTATCTCGCATTCTAGGTCATTTTATCTCGCTCTCCACGCCATTTTATCTCGAGTTCCACATCATTTCATCTCGCATTCTAGGTCATTTTATCTCGCGTTCCACGTCATTTTATCTGGCGTTCCACATCATTTTATCTCGAGTTCCACATCATTTCATCTCGCGTTCCACGTCATTTCATCTCGCGTTCCAAGTCATTTTATCTCGCGTTCCACGTCATTTTATCTCGCGTTCCACATTATTTTAT
>NC_087214.1:67675882-67708382 GCF_015104395.2 Macrobrachium nipponense
AATCGGACACCACCAGAGCAGTTTAAAAAAAAAAAACTGCTTTGCTGTGATACCTAACTTATTACGCTTGGCCTGTGTGCGTCGTCACAGCAACTTTAAAACATTGAACAAAATTTAGCTTTGACATTTCACTTGTCAAAGGAGAGAGAGAGAGGAGAGAGAGAGAGAGAGAGAGAGAGAGAGAGAGAGAGACTCAGTGCCCTTCGTGTATTTGTAATACTGTGTGGGATGAGGTTGCGAACTCTTTGCCATTTCCTCATCGTCCACCCTGGCTGGGGGCCTGCCGCAACGCCAGTTTTAGCGGCCGTAAATCAATCAGTCATCCCGGGCTGTCCTAGCACGGCAGTCGACTAACTACGCAGCACTTGGTACGGTGTTCGAGTGCATTGTTTTGTATTGTATTCATAAGTCAGTCACGAATAAAGTAAATGAAGATGTAATACATAAATAGATTATATTCCGTTCACAGGTAACCAGATACAGTTATATCTACCTACATTTATTCATGTCACGTTATCGCTCCGTCTAACTATCAACGCAACGTCACAAATTTACTGATATCCATTCCAATCAAATATTACTGAAGAGTTGTCTTTGAATGAAGAAGTATCTGATTCAATTCCAGTACTTTCTAGTTTCCATTTATCGGAATTGACTCGGAACTAATACCGCCGTGGATGGAATAGACTTGTAAAGCTTTTTGCATAACTGTCACGGCGCACTGTAAGCGTTACTTAGGGATACTTGTAGCATCCCTTTCGCCGCCCCCCCCCCCCCCCCCCCCCCCCCCCCCCCCCCTTAGCTGCAAACCCCCTTAAATTCTACTCCTATGGTTGACTCCTCACGCTGGAATGTTTACACGACTTGTTCCTGTCCTGTGTGTTTTTCATCCATTTTGCAAACAGTGTGCCCCCGAGGTTTACACCTATGCAGTGTCTGTTGTAAGGTGGATAAGCTGGCCGCTAAAACTTAGCTGGAAATTTAACGAAATTGTATCTTTATTGATGATTAGGCTTAATTAGCAATGTCCATCATTTTATACTATTTTTCTGCGTCACATTGACGTATATACAACACTTGTATGTCCATTATTTTCCGCGTATAACACAGGTCATCTGTGTATAGCACACAATCTTTGTATAACGCATAATTTGTGTATAGAATAATGTGTATAATATAGATATTCTGTGCATAAAACATAATATGTGTATAAAATATATAATCTGTGCATAACACAAATATGTGTATAACACGCTATCTTCATATAACTCATAATCTTTGTATAACACATAATCTGTATGTAACATAGTCTGTTAACAATATGAACGTATATTTCACATAATCTTTATATAAATTAGTCTGTGTATAGCACAATCTGTTTAGAACAATCTTTATATAACATAGTCTGCACATAGCATAATCTTTATGTAACATAGTCTGTGTATAACACAATCTGTATATAACACATAATTTTTATGTAACATAGTCTATGTATAGCCTAATCTGTGTATAACACATAGTCTGTATATAATATAGTCTGTGTATAACATAATCTGTACATAACACATAATCTTTGTATAACATAGTCTGTGTACAACACACATAATTGGTGTGTTACACTCCTAATCTGTGTATTGCACACATAATCAGTGTATAACGCAGTCTGTACATAACACATAATCTGTGATGTGTAAACCCAGCTTTTAGATATCACATAACACAAAGTAATTCAGAGCAACGTAGTACTATGATTGACGTGTCTTAATTACACCGTGGAATTACTACAACTCCGCGTCATTTTCGAAATCAATAAAAATGATCCAGTGGAATAAAAAAAGCTCCAGCCAGGTATTACTGTTAACAATATGAAAGCATCGATACAGTAGACTGAAGAAAAATCAATAAAAATAATGAAATGGAAAAAAAACTACAGCCAGGTATTGCTGTTAAAAATATGAAAGCATGAAGACAGTAGACTGAATAAAATTAAATAATAATAATAAAAAAAAAAACTCCAGCCAGGTAGCAACCCTTCCTAAGGCGTGAGTCATCGTGGCTACATATTTGTATCAACACAGACTCCGGACCTACCCACCACGGCAGGTGTATACCTGCCTCCCTGGAAGAGGTTTGACCTTGAAATGTGTCACCAGCGCCGTCATCATGTGTACAGGCATTCGTGTAAACCTTTCCGGGAAGAGAGGTGACGCATCTCTCTCTCTCTCTCTCTCTCTCTCTCTCTCTCTCTCTCTCTGTGTGTGTGTGTGTGTGTGTGTGCGTGTGTGTGTGTTTGGCCTCGTATTCGATCCCTGGACGAGGAAGAAACGATAGGGTTACGAGTATGCCATTGTTGATTCAGGTAGGAAATTCCTCTCTCTCTCTCTCTCTCTCTCTCTCTCTCTCTCTCTCTCTCTCTGGTTCGCGTATGCAATGGATAAGTTAGCATAAAAGGATTCCCTTTAAAGTGTAAACATAAACCGCATTAGTGGAGCGAATGGCTTCATTCCTAGAAGAGAGAGAGAGAGAGAGAGAGAGAGAGAGAGAGAGAGAGAGAGAGAGAGAGCTTAACGTCCTAATGTATGATTTTTTTTTCATTATGGCTTCGTTCATTTTTATTTTTATTTGGCTTCATTCCTGAGAGAGAGAGAGAGAGAGAGAGAGAGAGAGAGAGAGAGAGAGAGAGAGAGAGAGAGACCCCAACGTCCTAATGAATGATTTTTTTTAAATTTTCATTATGGCTTCGTTCATTTTTATTTTTATTTGGCTTCATTCCTGAGAGAGAGAGAGAGAGAGAGAGAGAGAGAGAGAGAGAGAGAGAGAGAGAGAGAGAGAGAATCCCCAACTTTCTAATGTATTATCTTATTATTATTTTTTATTTCGTACGATAGTTGAAACCCTCATATTAATTGAAGTTGAACTTTCGATACTTGAGTTTTCCCTCATTTATCTCTCAATCTTTATTCTATTTCATTCGTCCTTTTCCTTGATTCCAAATGTGATTTCACTCTATTTTGTTCGCGATTTCTTTATCAAATTCTCAGTCGTAGAAACCTTTTGTATTCACTGCATTGCGTAGGTAGAATACTGCCTCACTTTTATCACATTTCGCTAAGGCAGTCGCTCCGTAGCGTGGGAAATGAAGATATGTCATCCACAAATACAGTAGAGAGAGAGAGAGAGAGAGAGAGAGAGAGAGAGAGAGAGAGAGAGAGAGAGAAGAATGATACGTATATAAGGTATCATTTGTCTGCATACTATTGATCTAGCTAGATTCATTTTTGTCATAAAAAGAGAGAGAGAGAGAGAGAGAGGAGAGAGAGAGAGAGAGAGAGAGAGAGAGAGAACATACGAGCGAGTATAAAAAGTAATACCCAGAAGGCTGACGTGGGCGTTGGGGGAAGGAAGAGAGAGAGAGAGAGAGAGAGAGAGAGAGAGAGAGAGAGAGAGTAGTAAAGGGAGGCTTTGAGAAAGGAAGCGCTGAGTGTTGTGGGGGGGGGGGGGTGTGGGACAGTATGTGGTACGGGGGAGGAGAGGTGCGGGTAGGGGGGTGGGGGGAGAGGAGCGGGCTACCTTAAGTATTGATTGTTGCACTGGCTCCGAAAACCATTGTTAGAGGTCACTGCTCCCCTGAGCAAATTAAAGGGCCCCCTTTTGCACTACCTCGCAGGTCATCATCATCATCATTCCTGCTTTGGTCAGGCTTCCCTGGGAGCTAATTGTACGCATGCATATGTATCCGCACGCGTAATGCATGTATGAGCATTCTCCACGCTCACACACACACACACACGTATGCACACGAGCCTGGTGGTATTTCAACGGTGTAGGTACCCAGGTAACCTGGACGGTTGCTTCTTCATCTTCTTCATCTTATTCTTCTTCTTCTTCTTCGCCGACGAGTGAGTCATGTGATGACTCGGAAGTCCGCTTGCGTCCTTGACCATGGCGGATTTTAATCTCATATAACGGTAAAATCCGGTTACAAAAACGGCCCTTGAAGGTGAGTTAAGGGTCGTAGAGTGTTATGCAAATCCCGCAGGTACTCGGTAGATTGACGGCACGTTCGTTCTGGCGCGCGCACACACACACACACAGGATCTGTCGATGAATGTGCCGGTATATATGTGTCACGACTGACAATTTTTGAATTATTCTACATGACCGTGAGACCCTTATTTTTTTTAATGGTGTGTGAGTCATTATCCTTTCGTGACATTCATTCACACCTGCTGAGGTACTGGCCTTCGGTTTTCGAGTGCGAAGCCCAGTGGAACATTAACCTAATGCCTTATTCTAGCAAGCGAGAGTACAAGGGTTAGACAGACATAGGAAGGGATTCCTAAGTTTGGTAGGTGAAGGAGAAAGACTGTGGTTGATCTTTTTTTTTCCATCTGCTGCTCTTCTCAATTATTTCCTGCTGTCATTCATATTATTCTGTGTTTATCTTCTACTTCTTCTTCCTGGTTCAGAATCAGTTGTAAATTCGGTTGTTTTTCTGCTCTTAATCATTCTTTTTATGTATATCAATGCCAGGTTTTTTTTATAATGGGGTTATTTTTCATTTCAACATTTGCTGGTGGTCGTACGATATTTCAGTTTTCTGAAACTAAGTCGTTTGCTGAAATATTTCATAGATAATAATATGGAAAGATCACATTAGTAATTTAGAGATTAATCTCATAGTCTCCTTAAGAAGAACAGCTGATAAACTCCACTTTTCACTTCAGTCAGATGATTGCTAAACTCATGAATAGTTTGCCTATGGTCCTATGGTGACTTACTTTTATTTATTTATTTATTTATTTATTTATTTATTTATTTATTTATTTATATATTTATCTATCTATTTATTTATTTATTTTTATTTATTTATTCTTGAGCTATTTCGCTTGGAGCTTTTAAGCAATATCAGAAAAGACAACAATAGCAAGGTTTTAACCTTTCACTTCATTCATGCCTTAGTCTAGGTGACCGTGTTGTAGATTCCAACCTGGTTGCGTGTCAAGTGGTGTCGGTCCCTAGTCCCTGGTCCCTGGTCCCTGAGTCACCCATTCTAAACCCAGAAAACTCCTCTTATAGTGACTGTCCTTGCTTACAGACGCAGCCGATTTCCATCTCTTGGATTTGTGAATATCAGCAGTAGTCTGGAGTACCTCAGGGCTGTAGTTGCCACCACTTTTATTTTTAACCGATTGCTTTGCCTTCCTTCAGTCTTTCTGTATTTTCTCCTACCTTCTGTTACTACTTTCGAATGAACGTCGTGTACCTTGGAAACCCGAATTTCAAGTCGGTGGTCCCTTGCTAATCCCTAGTTAGTCGACCTTTCTTCTGAAGTCAGGTTTCGTTGACACCTTGGCTTCTGTGACGCCAGTATATTCTTTTGACTTAGAAAGGACTGAATCGTCTATTCAAACGCTAATGAATCTGTTGGCTCATGGCCCCTCGTCGTCACTGCTTGCACCAGGCTCGTAAGGTTTGTTGCAAGCTCAGCCCTCCACTTTGATTTCAGAGGGATGATGTTGCAAGCCTCATGCCCTTGCTCCCACAGATAGTTCTGTGCAAGTGGCAAACGTGACCCAATGTTGCATACATATCGGGGTAATCTGCCATTTTTCCTTTTTTTTCTAATTTCTGTAGCCTTGGTCCGAGGTAAATGACGGTGCGTAATGTCCCCTATGCACGTGCCTTGTTGTCTCGACCCTCTTTTATATTACCACCATTCCTCATGGTATGTATACGAGGTAGAGCAAATTGGATATTAAAGGACATTTGTAGCTTAATGCACGTAGATGGAAAGATAAGAGACTGAGTGTAGCACCTGACCGGTTTCGACTTATTTTCAAGGTCATTATATAAATATAGATATTATATATATATATATGATATATATGTGTGTGTGTATATCAAGAAACTCCATGACAACAGACGAGTAAGGAAATAACCACCACAACGAAGATTGCTGATATAGAGGAAGAGACTATATAAACCAAGTGGATGCAAATCCCGGTGAGGAAAAACCCCGTCTCATCACCCCCCTCTCTCTCTCTCTCTCTCTCTCTCTCTCTCTCTCTCTCTCTCTCTGTGCATGCATACGTATGATGTATTGAATGTCTGGCCTGTTGTATACGGTTGGAGTAATGTTTATAGAAATATGCGTGTGTACTTGTGTATGAATATGTTATGTATACACAGTCTCTCTCTCTCTCTCTCTCTCTCTCTCTCTCTCTCTCTCTCTCTCTCTCTCTCTCGTGCATGACGTATCGAATATATTCTTGCTGAATAGTTGTCTGCATACCCATTGATATAATGTTTACAAAACATACACGTGTATCCTTGTATATGTATACATATACTGTATGAACATTCTATGTACACACATTTACGTAGCATACACAGCGCACATCCGTGTTAGGTAATGATTACCGCCATTTTTAAAACGAAAATGGCGTCATTATCAGGAAGCTCTCTCTCTCTCTCTCCTCTCTCTCTCTCTCTCTCTCTCCCTCTCTCTCTCTCTCTCTCTCCGCGAAAGAAAGAGAGAGATAGAGAGAGGACGGGGTGGGTACAGGGAATGGTGGTACCTGTACCTAGCACAGAGTATTGATTCCTCTCTCTCTCTCTCTCTCTCTCTCTCTCTCTCTCTCTCTCTCTCTCTCTGTCAGTAGTAGGAGGTAAGTGGCGTTGATAGCCCCCCCCCCCCCCCCCCCCCCGTGTGGAAGGGGGACTGAATGAAAGTGGGTGTAGTCGCCAACAATGTTGATGACAGATTAAAACTGCTGAAACTCCTGACGGTCCTGGAAGTGCATTGCCCCTGGACGGGACTCCTGAAGGATTTGGTCGGTTGGTGAAAGGACTGGTTTTTAGGATTTAGGATGTGTTGGTGTCTGGCGTGAAAGGAGAGAGAGAGAGAGAGAGAGAAAGAGAGAGGATACAATAGCCTTAACTTTAGCGATTGTATTTGATTTGTGATATCAATGACCTACACGTTTCCCACATTTGGCTGTCCAACTCCTTGCTGATCCTGTCATCTGCAGAGGTAGACTTAGCGAGAGTTCACAATGACCCTAGCCGCCGCCACGCCAGGTTTGCCTAGGACTTATAACTCGTCTAGGAACAGGAATATCTGGAATCGGGAATCCCTCCTCCAAGCAGGTGAGGGGAACGGGTAATAGCAGCCACGTACAGAAGCTTCTACGTGTGAGGGAAAAAGTGTTTTGGGGGAGGGAGAGAGAAAGGGGGGGGGGGAGGGTGTTGATGAGTGAGTGAGGAAGGGGAGGGATGGAGTGAGGGAACGCACACGCACACACACTCACACACACACACACGATCGTGTGCAGTGTAGTGCGTAGTTGTACTCTGTTTAAACGCAAAAGGATTTTTTTTTTTGTTCGGTACGCTGGCCTGCGTGTTTGCATGCGTGAACCTCTCTCTCTCTCTCTCTCTCTCTCTCTCTCTCTCTCTCTCTCTCTCTCTCTCTCTCTCTCTCCTTCTTCTTCTTCTTGAAAGTAGTTTTACATTTATTTGGTTGCAAAGAAATTAAGAGCCACTAGGTGCGTTCGTAGTTTTGTCAACATTGCATGTCATTTCGATTAATGGGTGTGTGTGGTTTTTTTTTTCACTCATAAATTATGTAGGCGAGTGATTCAGTTTCTACACCTCGTCCCCATTTCATAACTGCGCGGGTTCATAACTGCGTCTCACAACCCTCAGGTTGTGATTTTGAACACAACTCCTGCGTCACAACACGCCCTCAATTTATAACTTCCATCTCGCAACTTCTGCTTATTGCGTTATTTCAACTTCTTAAATTTATTTTCCATATATGTATTTAATAGTAGAACCCCCAAATAGGACTGTTTTCCCATTTAAAAAAAAAAAATTTCTTTATCAACAGTTTGTCTTGGGTGGTCTACTGAACTCTGTCCCGAAAAACAATTAATTATTATTAATGAATTTTTTATTACCTGGAGTAACATTTAAACTGTCACTTTATATGTGTCTTTTGTCGTCTGGGAAGTTCAGTGAACTAGCTAACACTTCTAGAAGGAATTCATGCACGAACATTTGTATGTTTTGATATTACAGTGACTGAAACAGGTGGTACTTCCCGGTGTTGCAGATGAAGTAGGAAATATATTGATTAATTTATTTATATTGTTTTTATTTCCTTCCTGTTGTTGCAGATGAAGTAGGAAATATATTAATTAATTTATTTATATTGTTTTTATTTCCTTCCTGTTGTTGCAGATGAAGTAGGAAATATATATATTTATTTATTTATTTATTTTTATTTTTATTGTTTTCTTCCTTTGTTGTTGCAGATGGAATAGGAAATATATTAATTAATTAATTTATTTATTATTTTTAATCCGCTGTTTGTTTGCAGATGGAATAGGAAAATATATTAATTAATTATTTATTTTAGTTTCCCTCCTGTTATTGCATGGAATAGGAAATATATTAATTAATTAATTTATTTATTTATTTTTATTTCCCTCCTGTTGTTGCAGATGGAATAGGAAATATATTAATTAATTAATTTATTTATTTATTTTTATTTCCCTCCTGTTGTTGCAGATGAAACAGGAAATATATTAATTAATTTATTTATTTATTTTTATTTTCTTCCCGTTGTTGCAGATGGAATAGGAAATTTATTTATTTATTATTTTATTTATTTATTTTCATTTCCTCCCTGTTGTTGCAGATGTAATAGGAAATATATTAACTAATTTATTAATTAATTTATATTTTTTGTTTCCTTCCCGTATACGTTTTTTCACAATAAATTACTAAAATTACGCTTAATTTGGTAACCTTTATCATAATGATAATAAAAGCAATAAAGAACTAGTAAAAATGCACTGAAGTTTTCTGTACAGCGTAGAATGCTGTATGAACCGTGGCCCTTGAAAATTTCAGCCATGGCCCGGTGGTGGCCTGTCCTATATAGTTGCAAGGCGCCACATCATTGTTAACTTTAATGTTAAATAAAAATAACAACTACTGAGGCTAGAGGGCTGCAATTTGGTGTGTTTGATGATCAACATACCAATTTGCAGCCCTCTAGCCTCAGTAATTCTTAAGATCTTAAGCTGGACAGAAAAAAAAATTCTTTTCCTTTCAGAAAACTAAAAATTAAAATTGTGAGAATTATTATTATTATTATTATTATTATTATTATTATTATTATTATTATTATTATTATTATTATTATTCAAACTTAGCCACTAGTACCCAGGTTCTCTGGGGACTGACTAACGATAATCCCTGCACATAAATTCATACATCTCCACCATGTATTTATTCATGCATGTATAGTCCATTGTATATCTAAGTCATTCATAGTATTCATATTGAGCAAGTACAAGCTCGTAGACTACTGTTATCAGTTCACAAAAATGTAACCTTGTAATAGGTATAAAAACAAAGGCAATACTAATTAGTTCGAGATTTTTTTTTTTCTAGTGAAACGTGAAGATGGCTGACCGTAGACTTTTGTATCCCCCCATGGTAAATATCTTCCAGATATTGAACCTGGCTCCTCCTGTGAAGTCTCTTTTATATGTAAGTTTTATTTACTTAAAAAAACAATTATCTATGCGAGATAATCTCCTTGATATTCCTGCCTATTACTTTATGGCCTTTAGAAGTAAACCACTTATTGAAAAAATATATAGTCTACTTTTCGCTTTTTACCAGAGGTTTACTTACTTCTCTTCTCGAGTGCTTCAGCCTGGCCTCGTTCTGATACTCTGGATGCGAGGCTCGAACCCGATTTAACGTCTTCATATTCTTGAATTTGTATCTCAGGCTTTGTAGTGGCGAGTGTATCCAAATAATTACTGCCTTATTGTTCATTCATTTATTCGCGTATTTTGTCAAATACTGTTTTGTATTGACGTCCGTGGATCAGTGAATTGGTGGTATATGTTTATTATATATGTGTGTGTATGTGTATTTGTATGTGTGAATTACAACCCAGTAAACCAAAATTACCACTAACTACAAAAAAAAATCAGAATTCTTTACACAGTTAATTCAACCCTTAGCAACCCCCAGAGATTTAGCGATGCAAGCGCTGACTTCGATTATATATATATATATATATATATATATATATATATATATATATATATATATCTAGTCACACCGTTGATGGGGAAGACGCAAGCATGCAAGCAACGGCAGCGAGTGCTTGCATCAATGGCAGATGCCTTGAGCAAGCAAGCGCTTCTTTCGCAAATAATCCGTCGTATGCAACAATGACTGACTGACTGGTCGGTGCTATTAACGCCACTGCGAGGAGAGAGAGAGAGAGAGAGAGAGAGAGAGAGAGAGAGAGAGAGAGAGAGAGAGAGGGTCATGGGGTCGCGTCTTTCGCTGCTCTGGGTGCTGTGTCATTCCTCTCTCTCTCTCTCTCTCTCTCTCTCTCTCTCTCTCTCTCTCTCTCTCTCTCTCTCTATCTATGCAAGGGGACAACAATCCCGTCTAATCAGTGAAGTTTACGGGATTATTAATGACTGGAGTCTCTTATATTTAAATGGTTTTTTGTTTATGTCATTGCAAGCATTGTGATGCTTATTAAAAAAAAACATACACGGGAATATCCTGGATTTTCTTATGGAAAAAAAACTTTTTTTTTTCTTACACACAACCATTATCATACTTTATCGTATGGGAAAAAACTCGGGTTTTGTAGGATTTTTTTTTTTAAGTGGCAATGTTAGTTTGTTTGTAATTGAGAGAACGTGCGCTTTTTAGCCCAGAAATAATGTTTTTATTTGACTAGAACGCTTAAGACTTTATGTGGATGGACGTGAATATATTTCAAAAAAAATAAAAAGTGGTTTTTTTTTTCAATGAATGCCCAGGTTTGTTATTTTTTTTTATGGGAGTGTGGGGGCGCCACTTACAAAACTCATTATAAAACTCACTTATGTGGCGCAGACCATTAACGAATAGTCGTCTCCCCTCTAGAAATAGCAGGAGATTGGCTACGAATGTTTCGTGTGTGCGTTCGTGCGTGAGTGTGAGGCGACTCCAGTCGGGTAGGAGGAGAAGGAGGAGGAGGAGGAGAGTAGGGAGTTGAAGGGGGTAAGTTGAGGGAGTAAATAGGTGAGGAGGAGGAGGAGGAGGAGGAGGAGGAAGAAGAGTTAGAGGAGGGAGTAGGAGTAGGTGGGTGAGGGAAGGAGGGAGGGAGGTCAGCAGCCAATTATCGAGCGGGGCGTTGCCATGGCAACCGCTGGCTGCCGCTGCCTCAGCCACCTGTCTGACGATTTGTCACATATTCTCCCCACCCCCCAAAAAAAAAAAAAGAGATAAAAACAAAAACTTTCTCATTCGCGCGCAGACTCTCGTATAGGGACGATACTGAAATACAAACAAGGTTTTTTTTTTTTTTCATTTTTCATTTTTCTTTATATATTCTTCCATTATTTTTTCCCATTGTTTATTTCGTTTATATTTGGTTCGCCCTCGTGTCCTTAGCTTGTCTATTGTTTACATTTCTTTGTGACGTTCGCCGAGTGAGACGATAATAGTATTTGGTTTGCGTAGTATGCTGTTTACAGTTGTCAGCGAATGACTGGCCGAACATTCTCTCTCTCTCTCTCTCTCTCTCTCTCTCTCTCTCTCTCTCTCTCTCTCTCTCTCTGTAAATGGACGATCACAGCATTGATTTTTAACCTCTAACGATAAAAAAAAAACACTCTTTATCTCTTCATTCTGAACACTTCAGACAACAGAAGATGCATGTAACATGCACGCTTTAAAATGTCGATCGTGAGGTAGTCTGCTCTGTCCCTTAATGAATTGTAACACCCCCCCCCCCCACCTCTCTCTCTCTCTCATCTCTCTCTCCTCTCCTCTCTCTCTCTCTCTCTCTCTCTCTCGTCCTGGACAGGGCTGCCGTAAAGCTGATGAACCAATCGGGTAACGTTCCAGGGTGCTATTTTGCAATCTCTGGGTCTATATATTCCGTCGTTTGAGTATATATCCATTCGGAGACGTAATGATTCAATGTCATTATCCGAGATGATCCATGACGGAGGGACGGAAGGTATTTATGATTGCTGGTCAATGTATGTACCTGTCTATAAATTAATAGTATTGGCCCACCTGGGAAAGCTTCCAAAAACATACAAAGATGACTGAATCTGATGCTGTTATTATTATTATTATTATTATTATTATTATTATTATTATTATTATTATTATTATTATTATTATTATTATTATTATTATGTTACCTAAGAATAAGTGCCAACATCGACTGGAGAAGGATCTTACTTATTATTATTATTATTATTATTATTATTATTATTATTATTATTATTATTATTATTATTATTATTATTATTATTATTATATTACCTAAGAATAAATGTCAGTGTCTGCTGGAGAAGGCTCACACCTATTATTATTATTATTATTATTATTATTATTATATTATTATTATTATTATTATTATTATTACCCACAATTTTCTACGCCTCACCTATACATACCAGAAGCGCTCTAGGTATAAATATAGCTTCAAAGGATTCAAAGCCCCACACGCAAAAGATTCCTTGAAAACAGTATTGCGGAAGGTCACATCTCTCTTCTGCTGGACGAAGGATTCTGCGCCAATTAGACGGAAATTGAATGTTGCAAAAGGTCCAGTGGGTGGAGGTTAGGGGGGGAGGGGTGTTGAATATACAAGAGGCATCAGATGAAATTAGGTTGTGGTATGTGTGAGAGACGATGGTCTGAATGTCATTCAGTTTTATAGAAATTGGTGAAGGTCTGAATATAATTGTTTATAGAGTTTTGGTGGAAATCTCAATATAATTCAGTTTTACAGAATTTTGGTGAGTCTAAATATAATTCAGTTTAATAGAATTTTGGTGAAAGTCTAAATATAATTCAGTTTTACAGAATTTTGGTGAAAGTCTAATTATAATTCAGTTTTATAAAATTTTGGTAAGAATTTAAATGTAATTCGGTTTTATAGAATTGGTGAAGGTCTGAATGTAATTCAGTTTTATAAAATTTTGGTGAAAGTCTAAATATAATTCAGTTTTATAGAAATTGGTGAAAGTCTAAATATAATTCAGTTTTATAGAAATTGGTGGAAGTCTAAATATAATTCAGTTTTATAGAAATTGGTGGAAGTCCAAATATAATTCAGTTTTATAGAAATTGGTGAAAGTCTGAATATAATTCAGTTTTATAGAAATTGGTGGAAGTCTGAATATAATTCAGTCTTATAGAAATTGGTGGAAGTCTAAATGTAATTCAGTTTTATAGAAATTGGTGAAGGTCTAAATGTAATTCAGATTTATTGGAATTGGTGAAAGTCTGAATGTAATTTTTATAGAAATTGGTGGAAGTCTAAATATAATTCAGTTTTATACAAATTGGTGGAAGTCTGAATGTAATTCAGTTTTATAGAAATGGTGGAAGTCGAAATGTAATTCAGTCTTATAGAAATTGGTGGAAGTCTGAATGTAATTCAGTTTTATAGAAATTGGTGAAGGTCTAAATGTAATTCAGATTTATTGGAATTGGTGAAAGTCTGAATGTAATTTTTATAGAAATTGGTGGAAGTCTAAATATAATTCAGTTTTATACAAATTGGTGGAAGTCTGAATGTAATTCAGTTTTATAGAAATGGTGGAAGTCGAAATGTAATTCAGTTTTATAGGAATTGGTGAAGGTCTGAATGTCATTCAGTTCTATAGAAATTGGTGAAGGTCTAAATGTAATTAAGTTTTATTGGAATTGGTGAAAGTCTGAATGTAATTTTTATAGAAATTGGTGGAAGTCTAAATATAATTCAGTTTTATACAAATTGGTGGAAGTCTGAATGTAATTCAGTTTTATAGAAATTGAATCAATGGTAATTGGAAGTCGAAAATGTAATTCAGTTTTATAGGAATTGGTGAAGGTCTGAATGTCATTCAGTTCTATAGAAATTGGTGAAGGTCTAAATGTAATTAAGTTTTATTGGAATTGGTGAAAGTCTGAAAGTAATTTTTTATAGAAATTGGTGGAAGTCTAAATGTAGTTCAGTTTTATAGAAATTGGTGAAAGTCTAGATATAATTCTGTTTTATAGAAGTTTGGTGAAAGTCTAAATATGATTCAGTTTTATAGAAATTGGTGAAAGTCGAAATGTAATTCAGTTTTATAGAAATTGGTGAAGGTCTGAATGTAACTCAGTTTATAGAAATTGGTGAAAGTCTAAATATAATTCACTATATAGAAGTTTGGTGAAAGTCTAGATAGTCCTTAGTTATAATTATTGAATTGATGAAAGTCTAAATATAATTCAGTTATATAGAATTTTGGTGAAAGTCTAAATATAATTCAGTTATATAGAATTTTGGTGAAAGTCTAAATATAATTCAGTTATATAGAATTTTGGTGAAAGTCTAAATATAATTCAGTTATATAGAATTTTGGTGAAAGTCTAAATATATTTCAGTTATATAGAATTTTGGTGAAAGTCTAAATATAATTAACTTATATAAAATTTTGATGAAAGTCTAAATATAATTCAGTGATATAGTAGAATTTTGGTGAAAGTCTAAATATAATTCGGTTATATAGAATTTTGATGAAAGTCTAAATATAATTCAGAGTGGCTCCCTGCACTTGGCTCCGATAAATAAATACTTCCATCACCAGCAGGAGAAGAGGAGCTTTTATATCCTCCTTCCCCTTCCCCCCCCCCCCCCCCCTCTCCCCATTCCGGGGAGGGGGAGGGGCGTAAAATGAGGGATTTTGGGGCCACGGAAGGCAAATACATACGCGCTATTCATATAATCAAGGCATTAGCATGGCAGTCACGTTCGGGCTTTCTCTGCAATGAAGAAGGCCAGATTATTTCTCTCTTTTCTCCTCTCTCTTTCCCTCTCTCTCTTTCTCTCTGCGTCGCAGCCTTCCTCCCACCCTCCCTCCTCTTTCTCCCTCCCTCCCTCCTCCCCCAGCCCAACAGAGTGACGTGGCCAGCATAACAACTTCGAGGAACACATGAACGTACAGACTACAGAGCTCTCTCTGACTCCTGGGGACGGGGATCACACGCACGCACGCAGACGGACGACGTGTGGATCCTGCGCAGGCACGTCGAAACAGACAGACGAACGAACTCGCCTACACATCAGTACAAGAGTTTTTTTTTTTTTTTCTAATTTATGCTTTATTTTTCCGCCTTCCGACTCTCTCGCATTTTCGACACCACTGGCCCGTTTCAGGTTACGTCGATTTCCTTGAACTAGACTGTCTCTCTCTCTCTCTCTCTTTAGCTTCCGGTCGCCATTATTAATATAAAAGAGGGGGGGGGGTTGTCTCTGCCCCATTTCACCTAAACTCCCTAAAAGTACCCCTCCCTCCCCCCCTCGCCCTTTGAACTCCCCTAAAAGGCGGGCATTAAGAGACGAAAAACGACCAAAAATTCGATGTTCGATTCGTGTAATGGCTTCCTCTCTCTCTCTCTCTCTCTCTCTCTGTGAGTTGCCAATTGCTCAACAAGTAGTTTAGTGCAACCTGTGTCTTTTGGGGGTGAGCGGATTAGTATTTCTCGTTTTCCTGCGACTGGAGGAGGAGGAGGAGGAGGGGGAGTAGGAGTAGGAGGAGGAATTCATCTTAATGACTGGAGTCGCAGAGGGGAAGGTCAAGAGAGAGAGAGAGAGAGAGAGAGAGGCGAAACAAAGGGGCAGAGCGAGAGCGACGGGAGGTAAGTGTGTTGGATGCGAGAACGACCCGGCTAGAGAGAGAGAGAAGAGAGAGACAGAGAGGGAGAAGGTATTCGTTATTAAAGGGGCTGTGTCAGGTCAGTTCTCTCTCTCTCTTCTCTCTCTCTCTCTCTCTCTCTTCTCTCTCTCTCTCTTGCAGCGGCGGGCACCATCTACCGACGGAGGTGTTTTCAGTCAAGACTTCTCCTTGCCTAGTGCTGCTACTACGTCACAGATCACTGTTTCAAAATTATTAAGCTATAGAGCTCTCTCTCTCTCTAATCTCCCCTCCGCTCATCCTCTCTTATCCGTCTCTCTCTCTCTCATGTGCTTTTTTTCGTCAGCCATCTTAGTGTGTTCCATCAGTAACCTCAAAATTGGTTAATCATTTCCTTTAACAGCTTTTCCCTCGTTGGTCAATCATTTCCTTTAACAGCTTTTCCCTCGTTGGTCAATCATTTCCTTTAACAGTTTTTCCCTCGTTGGTCAATCATTTCCTTTAACAGCTTTTCCCTCGTTGGTCAATCATTTCCTTTAACAGTTTTTTCCTCGTTCGTCAATCATTTCCTTTAACAGTTTTTCCCTCGTTGGTCAATCATTTCCTTTAACAGTTTTTCCCTCGTTGGTCAATCATTTCCTTTAACAGTTTTTCCTTCATTGGTCAATCATTCCCTATAACAGTTATTTCCCCTCATTGGTAAATCATTTTCCTGTACTGCATAATCTTTTAGTATATTTTTTAACTGGATTCTGCTTGAATTGATCGCTTTTTTTCAATTCACTATCTTAGCCTGGTATACCAAAAAAATATCTCTATGAAATAACAAAACAATAATTCAAAATTCATGTGTTTACAACACCCGGCTAAATTCAGTATCCCTATTGTTATTTAATTCAGAAAATAATTTTTCGCTTACTCGGGGAGTTAGCCTAAAAAGGTCTGAAAAGGTGTTTCGCGTTGAGTTAAAGATACAGGAATTTCACGATAGGATATTTATGATTTATTTATGAGGGTGAAAATGTAAAAAATAAATACTATGCATGTTAAACAATTCAGAACTGTTATTTCTAATAAAATGCAGCGTATTTATTTTAAATCTTCGTTGGTGAAACAACGCTCTATTTGACCTTAGATTTCAGCACCGGAGAAAGATGGAGGTCGGATCGCGCCTTGTTTATTTTCAGAGGACTCGCCCAAAATCATTGTCCCAATTATCATTTACCTAAAAAGAAAGTTATTCTTCATTTATTATGATTTTCAAACCTCCAGATGTCTCATTGGATCAAACGAACCCATTGAATATAAATATATATAATTATAATATTTAATTGTAATATAATTATAATGAATTTAATTATTTTTTCATTATTTACTATCTAAAATGAAGAACCAACCTGTTACCATCTTTAAAATTATAATAATGTAATTTCATAATATTTAAATGTAATATAATATTTTAATGTAATTTTATAATATTTAAATGTAATATTGTAGTGTTTAGATGTAATTTTATAATATTTAAATGTAATATTATAATGTTTCAATGTAATAGAATATTTTAATGTGATTTTATAATATTTAAATGTAATATTGTAATGTTTAGATGTAATTTTATAATGTTTAAATGTAATTTTATAATGATTAAATGTAAATTCATAATATTTAAATGTAATTTTATAATGTTTCAATGTAATTTTATTATAATCAGATGTTGAGGCTCAGAATCTTGATGAATAAACCAATTTGGTAGGACTATATAGAAACTATATAGAAACCACATAGAAATAATTTAGAAACCATATATATATAGAAACCACATAGGAACCAACCATATACTACAAACCACAGAAACATTACAGAAACTACATATAGAAAACTACACAGTAGAAATCCTATAGAAACCACATTAGAAACCGCACAGACATATAGAAACCACATTTGCAAGAGACTGGATTTCTCCGTTGATTCGCTGAGCTAAGCGTACTTCTGCATAGGCCTACCCTCTAGAAAGAGTATATATATATATATATAGTCTTGGTGACTGTTGCAGTAATGATAATATTAATTCATATTTATCAGCAAAAAAAGCTCGTGAATGGTTCGTGAAAAGGACCTTGAAATCTAAGGCAGAGTTTAATGAGGGGTATTTTGATAGTTCAGCGCCCTGAGAATGCGTCTAGTTTATTGTAAAATTGAGTCGAAATCTTAGTCGACATTACCCTACAGTCCGTCCAGGGAATTGTTGAATAAGGCAACGCCTTATTGGCATCTCGGACTGGAAAAGGCAATGCTTTTTAAACAGACGCGAAGAAGCTATCGATCATTTTCAGCTTGTATACCAACAGCCATTTTTGTGCTTTCTTGCTCAATAGCATTTTGCTTGCTGGCTGCTACTGCGAATTAGAAAACGGAAGCAAAGAAAACGGATGTACTACTACGCGCTCCCCGGGTGGGGGTAAGGGGGAACTACAGCAGACTATAATGCTGCCGATGCAGGAGGTATCCAGTTTGGTTGGGGGGGGGGCGGGGGGGGGGTATGGAACCCTGGGAGGCGCTTCCGCTGAGGGTTAGGGGGCCCCCTGTCAAGAGAACGTCGTACTTCCAGGACAAAGGAGCTGCCAGAGGAAGAGAGAAAGAGAGGGAGAGAGAGAGAGAGAGAGAGAGATTGGGCTAAAGGGGCAGAAACGGTGGTGCTGACCCTTTAAAGCCGAAGTGGTATTTGCTGTCGGCGTAGATCGCGGGGATAAATCCCCCAGAGCGTCATAGCACGATGCGCATTTTGGCCAGCCCCCCTTCACCAAAAACGTTTCTTTGTTGCCTCTCTTTCTCTCTCACAGGGTCTCTCACAAAACGTTTTCTCTATTCTTTTGAAATCAGAGGGACGTTTTAGTTTCCCCTTCAAGATCGCCAAAGACAACGTGTTCTCATTTGTTTTTAGTCAAGAATGCCTCTCTCTCTCTCTCTCTCTCTCTCTCTTCTCTCTCTCTCTCTCTCTCTCTCTCTCTCTCGGTCTCCTACAAGACGTTTTCTCAAATGCTTTGAATCACAGGGAACGTTTTTTTTTTCTGATTCACGAAACAAAGTGCTTCAGTCATTTCCATCGATTACAAACGTTTTCGTCTTTGCAGTCTCTAAAAACGTCTGCCTCGTAATCTAAAAAAGAAAAAAAAAACGTTAATCTTTCTCACTCATAAAACAAAATTCCTTCTCAGTCTTAAAGTCAACGTTATTCCAATTAATGAACAGTAGCAGCTCTTTAAGTACGAGTATATTGACGTCCGTACCTTCGTGTACTTGTGTACGCACAGTACAGTACGTCTATGTTTGTCGATATTGAGAGAGAGAAAGAGAGGGAGAGAGAGAGAGAGAATCGTTGTAAATGATACCTGTATTTATGTACATTCAAGTACGTTTGTGTTTGGAGAGAGAGAGAGAGAGAGAGAGAATGAATCGTTGTAAATGATGCCCTCGTTAATTTATAGTTCAGTGCGTTTGAGAGAGAGAGAGAGAGAGAGAGAGAGAGAGAGAGAGAGAGAATGAATCGTTGTAAATGATGTCTTTGTTTATGTACGCTACATTACGTATGTATTTGAGAGAGACAGAGAGATTTGGGTTTGCACGTGTATATTGAAAGATTCATTCATCCTTGGCCCATTATCTTTAAATTAACTCTCTCTCTCTCTCTCTCTCTCTCTCTCTCTCTCTCTCTCTCTCTCTCTCTCTCTCTCTCTCTCTCGTGCCCTTGCATTTGAGATCGATATGAATGGCAAATGTGAATTACTCGGCTGACGTAATTATTAGGAGCCCCATACAATAAGATAGGATTTTGGGGGGAGGGTGAGGGGAAGTCCTAAGAAATCCTTGTATATGCAACAACGGGATGTTGGATCGATCTTTTTTTATTTATTAATTTTTATTTATTTATTTATTTATTTGGCTCGACCAACGGTCAAGTTTTTTTATGTTTTTCTTTAACTAACTGAATTTTTTTTATTACTCTTCTTGAAATATCGTAATCTTTTTTAGCAATTTAAAAAAAATATTAACTTAATGTCACGTGATCAACTTTTTTTAATTAAATTAATATATACTTCTCGGTCATATATGCATATATATATATATATATATATATATATATACTATATATATATATATATATATAATAAAAGGAACCCATAAAAACGCCAAAATATAGAGAGAAAAGTACTATATTTCAGAGACTGCTGTCTCTCTTTAGGTATATGAATGAGAAAAGTTTACAGAAAAGGTGGTATTTATAGCAAGAGATCCATCCACAGGTAAGCCAATTTAGGTCACCCCTGCTGATAATCTTCCTTTAATCTTCTTAAGCGTTGGTTGAATGAAAACCTTGTCGATCACATCTGAATCCCATGCTCCTTTTGAGATGTTCATTACCTGCCTCTCTTTTATTAAGGCCGATTCCATCATTTGACTCTTGTACCGGCAGTTGCTGCTATAAATTATACGTGACAAATTCCAGTTTATTCTATGGTTATGTTCATTTATATGGTAGAAAATAGCTGAGTTCTGTTGTCCATACCTAACTGACCGTTTGTGTTGTATTAATCTCTGGGGAAATGATTTTCCTGTAAATCCGATGTAAGATTGGTCACAGTCCTGGCATAGGATTTCATAAACCCCTGTTTCCTTGGGGAATGTCTTTTGTTGAACGTTAATCAGGGATTTGGCTAAGGTGTTTGGTTAAGTAAATGCAAAAGGGTTAGCTTTTCCGAGTGTCAGAGTCACTGTCTTAATCCTGTCCAGGTGAGGAATTTTTATTTTATTGTTGGGTGTCTCTCTGGTCCTGTTTTGAGGGGGTCGGTAGAAAATTACGTTTGCTTTGTGAATTGCTTTCTCAGTTATATGGTCAGGATACTTTAAAGACGAAAGTTACTTACGAATTAGTTCAAATTCTTTTACCAGGAAATCTGGGGAACAAATTCGTAAGGCTCTTAAGAAGAATCAAAGTAAAGATACGCACTCCCGGGATGCTTATCTTTACTTGGTCAAATCGGGGAGTGCTTATCTTTTCTTGCTCTATTTAGAAATACCCGATGTTTTAAAGATTTGTTTTCAGTTTTCATTGTTAAGTCATTGCTTGTTTTTGTTTCTAAACACATAATTAGATACTAATCTTTAACAAGTTGGTTTCTGTTAACTGTTAGTAAAACAGTTTCCTATTTGAGAAAATAGTCGATCGTTGAACTTTCGTTTGTTTTACTTCAACGTTTTACTTTAGTACAAAATATAGAACCTCCAAACATGGACCATTCTCTATATGAACAAATCATTAAGCCATTGGTGGTTGAAGACCCGCTTCCTGCAATAAACTGGATGAAGCAGAAGAATCTTCTGAGGAAAGAACTAAAATGTCCTCTATGTAAAAGTTTAATGAAGTGGACGAAACGGTCTTCAATTCAAGATAAATACGTCTGGAAGTGCCTAGTCAAAAACTGCGCCAAATACAAGTACTGCGAATCAATTCGTAAAGATTCGTTTTTTTATCGATCAAAGCTTTCATTGCAAAAGTGGAGAGAAGGCATTTTCTACTGGTGTCAGGATTTGAGTGGATTGCAAACCACACAGTTTTTGAATGTTTTAAAAAAGACAGTCATTGATGTGTTCAGTTTTTTTCGTGAAGTTTGCGAGAAATATTTTGAAAAAAAAAAAAAAAACCTATTAGACTTGGTGGGCCAGGAATAACAGTGCAAATTGATGAGTCTTGCTTCAGCCACAAACCAAAACACCAGAGGGGACGCGCTCCTCAAAATCCAATTTGGGTATTTGGGATAGTTGACCCATCTTCGTCACCAGCTTTGGGTTATATGGAGATAGTCTATTCGCGTAATGCCGAAACGCTATTACAGTGGGGAGCATATTGCAACATTCAAAGGGACCTAGGATTCGCTCATCATACTGTAAATCACTCGTTAAATTTCGTTGATAGAGCTACCGGAGTTCATACTCAATCGATCGAGAGTTATTGGAATAAACACAAAATACGAATAAAATGCATGCTCGGATGCAGAAGGGAATTGTTGAACTCTTACTTAAAAGAATTTTTGTGGAAAGAAAGAAACCACAATGACAAATTTTATAGGTTTTGTGAAACAGTAGCAAATCAATATTGTTTTCATTAAATTCTTCATTTATATTTTTATGTGTACTCATGAAATATGTATTCATTAAGTATAATTTTTAACCATTATGATTTATCAATTTTAAAGATATTTATATTTTATTTGGTTCGACTATTTATATTTTATTGGTTCGACAATAAAATTCTAAAACAACACTTGCCATTATCTTTAAGTATAATTTTTAACTATATTATGATGTATCCATTTTAAAGATATTTATATTTTATTTGGTTCGACAATAAAATTCTAAAACAACACTTTACGTTATCCACAGAATTATGGGGGTGCCCATCTTCACTTGCGCGAGTTGGGAGTACTTATCTTTACTTGATCCCTTAAGAACAAGTTGCTGGCTACACCTATCTTGATAGATAGCAATGCCGTGATAGCTAAAGTAGTGAATGTATGAAAGTGAGAATGTTGGTTTTCTTTATATGGTAAATTTGTATTCTCTCGTGTCTCTGATTATTAAAACATCAAGAAAAGGAATTTTGTTGTCTCTTTCCCATTCAACTTTAAATTAACATCTCAAAAGGAGCATGGGATTCAGATGTGATCGACAAGGTTTTCATTCAACCAACGCTTAAGAAGATTAAAGGAAGATTATCAGTGGGGGTGACCTAAATTGACTTACCTGTGGATGGATCTCTTGGTATAAATGCCACCTTTTCTGTAAACTTTTCCCATTCATATACCTGAAGAGAGAGACAGCAGTCTCTGAAATATAGTACTTTTCCCTATATATTTTGGTGTTTTTATGGGTTCCTTTTATTAGATGGAATTTTGTTGTAACAGAACATTTTTACCAGTCATATATATATATATATATATATATATATATATATATATATATATGTAGTATATATACACACACATATATATATATATATATATATATATATATATATATATATTATATATATATATATATATGCACATAGACACTCCGTTTTCTCTTAAAGAAAACGGACGATCGTAACTGGCAATTTTCAGGGGGAACTTTTTCGTGTTCTCTATGGCGGAAATCGTGATTATATTATGGATTTTGCTTGTTAATTATTACATCACGGGTTTTATTTCAGGAGTGATGGAACAAATATATCTCTAATCCAACATATGATAGAGTTTTTTCTTTATCATATATATATATATATATATATATATATTTATATATATATTATAGTATATTATTATTATTATTATTTTATTATTATTATTATTATTATTATTACCTTGCTGGTAACTATAACTCCTATTCTAATTATATAATTAAACTAAGACTAAGTTTCTTGAAGAAATCAATTGAAATAATGATCCATATGTTAAATGACCTTCTCATATTTTAGCAATTTTAAGATTTTCCAAATTTTCTGACATTTCTTCTTAATTCTTTACGTTTTGAGAAAGGTCTTTGTAACACCTTTTCATTAACGATTTTCAGTTTTTGTGAATTCCTTATGTTTTTCAGAAAGTTTTTTTTTTTTGGTAATATTTTTTCATTAACGATTTTCAGTTTTTGTGAATTCCTTATGTTTCAGAAAGTTTTTTTTTGTAATATTTCTTCATTAACGATTTTCAGTTTTTGTGAATTCCTTATGTTTTCAGAAAGGCTTTTGTAACACTTTTCCATTTTTGATTTTCAGAAGCGGACGGAAATGCGAAGACTCGGTCCCCAGAATGAAATCCGTGAGTACAGTGCGGTAAATTTATTATCATTTGAGTATATGTGGTAGTTTGACTCCTTTATCTACCGTTTAATTACATTGTGTGATTATCGTGTGTCTAATTATTTCGCCCTTTTTATTTATTGCCACTTATTTATCTTATTTGTTTTATTTCTAATTGTGTTTCATTAGGAAATGCAAAACATTTATTTTAACCTCTTCCAATATATATATATAATATATATATATATATATATATATATATATATATATATATATATATATATAATATATCTATAGTCATACAAAATAACATATTATATATGTATATAATATATATGTACATAAAATTTTTTTGTCTATATGTGTACTGATATAATTGTGTGTGTGTGTGTGTGTGGGTATATATATATATATATATATGTGTGTGTGGTTGTGTATAGTATATATATATATATATATATAATATATATATACACACATATATACATATATATATACACACACACATATAATACATATATATATATATATATATATCTATATACTTACATATATATATACATACGACAATGGTTATGTCAACAGAATTAAGCTAGATTAGTATTTTTCAGTAATGGACGATAGTCAAGTCTCCCCGCGGGATCGATCGCGGGTCTATGTGGTGAGACAAAGTTATATATATATATATATATATATATAGATATATATATATATACGTATATATATACATATATATACAATATATTATATACATATATACATACATAATATATTATATATATACATATATATATACATATATATATATATATATATATATAATATATATATAAATCATAATATATATATTATATATATATATATATATATATTTCATATATAATATACATATAGTATAATATATAGAATATATAATTATAATATATTAAACGATAATATATATGTATATATATATATATATAAATATATATGTAATATATATGTATATAACTATGTATATATATATATATATAACTATATATATATATTATAATATACTTTGTCTCACCACATAGACCCGCGATCGATCCCGCGGGGAGACTTGACTATCGTCCATTACTGAAAAATACTAATCTAGCTCAATTCTGTTGACATAACCATTGTCGTATGTATATATATATATATATATATATATATATATATATATATATATATATTATATATATATGTTATATATATATATATATTTAACTTTGTCTCACCACATAGACCCGCGATCGATCCCGCGGGGAGACTTGACTATCGTCCATTACTGAAAAATACTAATCTAGCTTAATTCTGTTGACATAACCATTGTCGTATATATATATATATATATATATATATATATATATATATATATATATATATATATATATATATATATATAGTAGGAATAAAACAGCAAACAGCCATCGTAGCATTTTAAATTTATTGGCCAAATTTTCGAGACTACATGTCTCATCATCAGGGCTGTAAAATACAAAGAATAAAAATTAAAAAAAGACTCGGTTAAAAAAAATCACAAAGTCTAAAAACAAGAAACTTGAATTTAAAACAAACAAAAATAAGCCAAAACATTATTAAAAACCATTGAAAACCTAATACTGAAAAAAAAACTTTTTAAAATTATAAATATATAAAAAGTTATGGTGTTAAAATGTATTGTACCTTACTCTATCTGAGCTAAGAACTGAGTGACATTCTCAGTTTCTCAGGAGGACGACATCAACTTAGGCGATATATAAGATCGTGGAAGAGTTCTGACTGTTTAGGGAAGGAACAAGCTGTTTAATAGTTAATGATTCCAGGATGGAGAGAGGTGTCATTGGGTGTTTGGGCGATAACATTAAAGTCTTCATAAGTGAATGATGTCTTGCATTTCTTACAGTGGTCTCTTATATTAGAAAATTCTTTAGTTTTTAATTGACATCCAGTTCGATGACTAACTCCAAGATGAGAATCAGCTCTGACTTTGAGCAATCTCTTAGTGGCTCCGATATATTTCCCAACTTTACATTTTGGGCAAGTGAAACAATAAACCACTAGAGATCGTATCTAGGCAGGAAGCCTATTCTTATGGTGAAATAATGACCCAATTGTCTTAGGATTTTTTTAACATAATCTGATGTCTATAGCTGGAAATGTACTGCGAATTGAGTCTTGTAGTGTTTGTTTGAATTTCTTCGAATGTACAAAAGGAATGGAGGCATACATGAGCAATTTAGGGACATTAGGTATGGACAGACGGGGTTGAAATATATTATTCAAGAAACTATTTACATACTTGTTGAATAAGAAGGATGGATACGAAATTTTTTTGAAAAATTGTAGTAAAAACAGAATTTCCTCGTGAAAGTTGCCAAGTAGAGGATAACATGTAGGCACGGTGCAACAGTGTGAAAATACTATTTAATTTAAAACTGAAAGAGCAATTGCTGTAAAAGTTCGTACCTTGACCTGTAAATGTCTTTTTTCTAAAAACGCTGGTATTAAAACCTTGAGGAGTTCAAGTGATTAAAATATCTAAAAATGGAAGTTTATTGTCGTCTTCGTGTTCAATTGTGAACTGTATATTTGGGTGTAAGCCATTAATATATTCTAAGAAATTTTCTGCCTCCGCCCTAGATTTAAATAAAGCAATTGTGTCATCTATATATCTTCTGTTAAAGAGAGGATGACATGTTGAAGAACATCTTTCAAGCATTTGTTCTTCGAGAGAGCACATGAAGGCATTGGCCATAACTGGACCTAAAGGGGATCCCATAGAAACACCATCTACTTGTTTGTAAATTATCTTGTTAAAAATAAAGTGAGTGTCCTGCACTGCAATTTCTGAAAGTTTTCTAAAATTGTCCTTGTTAAAGCCGTGAAATAAAAAATCATCAACAGAAAAGATTTTCTCTTAAATAATATCGACCGTCGGCTGCAACGGTATATTTGTGAAGAGGGATGTGACATCAAAACTAACCATATGCAAGTCAGCATCCTGGGGTAAAATATCAGGTACAAGGCTGGCGGAATTATGTAAAGAATACTCATTATTGGTGAAAGGCTGTAACATTGGTACGAGATATTTAGCTATTTGATAGTTGGGAGTGTTATAAGCAGCCAAAATAGGTCTCAAAGGAACATTATCTTTGTGAATTTTTGGAAGGCCATATAAAATTCCGTATGAAGAACCAGAAGAGTATAATTCTTGGTAGGTACTTTCAGTTATATTATCATCTTTAAAACCTTTTAACAATCTGTTGATTTTATCTTCCACCTTAAAGATTAGTTGGTAAGTGGGGTTACCTACTTCAATGAACTTTGTTCTGTCCTTTAAGATATCATCCATTTTCTGTATGTACTCATTTTTATTTAAAATCACTGTGCCTCTTCCTTTGTCTGGTCTAGTAATGATAATGCCTGGATTGTTGGATAAGCTTTTCAGTAGCTGAAAGTCATCTCTTCGAAAGAAATGAAACCAGTTGGTTGACAATCTTGAAAATGTTTTCTGAGCAATAGTTTGTATATCTCTTTGTAAACTGGATAAATCACCTGGTAATTGTAATGACCGAAGTCGTCCAAACAGAATTTCAATAGGTAAGTAAAATTGACTAAAGTTAGGTTTAAAATTTGGCATACAAAAATCCAAACCCAATGACAGTAGGAACTCTTCTCTCTTAGACAAGACATAACTAGAGTAATTAAAAACTGTATTTTTGGAATCTGAATTTTTTTTTTTTTTTTTAAATTCAAGTTTCTTGTTTTTAGACTTTGTGATTTTTTTAACTGAGTCTTTTTTAATTTTTATTCTTTTTATTTTACAGCCCTGATGATGAGATGTAGTCTCGAAAATTTGGCCAGTAAATTTAAAATGCTACGATGGCTGTTTGCTGTTTTGTTCTTACTGAATCTACGGCGTTCTAGATTCCCCAATCTTCCAGTATATATTATATATATATATATATATATAATATATATATATATATATATATATATATATATATATATATATATATATATATATATATATATATATATATATATATTATATATATATGTGTGTGTGTGTGTGTGTGTGTGTGTGTGTGTGTGTGTGTGTAGGTCAGGAAATATAAAGAGAAAATGGGTTTCTATTATTTCTAACTTTATTCAAGATTATTATCAATTATTCCTCCACGCCCTTCTTTCGCCCTTACCTTTTCCCAGTTATAAATTTCAGCTTTTTCTTCCTGATCTTCTTCCTTTTCTTGACGGCCCCTTCGCCCTCTGACTCCGCCCCCAGAGGTCGACCTTCGACTTTGGAAGTGTAAAGTGAGGCGAAGAGCTCCCTTGGAGGAGGGTTAGTTATTGCCGAATTCTCGCCCACTTCCGGAAGCTGGGACCCCGTCGAGGTCGAGGTAGGTTGCAGAGTCGTCGAGGAGACTCTCTCCATCTTCTTCTTCTTCTTCCTCCTCCTCCTCTTCTTCTTATTCTTCTTCGTCTTTCGTTTCTTGAGGGTTCCAGCGTTGCCATCGGCAGCGTCTGTCATCTTGCGCATGCGCAGACCACCCGCGTTTGTCCTTCTCGGGGTTGCCAGTCTCGAGCTGATGGCAATGGAGGCTTCTTGAGGTTCGTCTTGACCTGCTTCATTCTGTTCTTGCTGGGAATGACCGACTCCAGAGTCATCTGCTCGGCCTCGTCCGCTCAGCCTGACTACCCCGAAGCCCCGCTGTTGGGTGATAGAGGGACTTCCACTGGAGTAAGAGCTGGGCTGGTCACCGGCGGTGTTAGATGGACCTGGATTGTTGATGAGCTGGCTTGGTACGCTTTCCATTTGACTGAAGAGATTGCTGCTTTGACCCTGATTGTTGTATGTTTGACTGAAGGGATTGGAAGTTTGACTGGACACATAGTTGATTTGCCCAAAGGGATTAGAAGTTTGACTAGGGACATAACTGACTTGCCCAAAGGCATTTGAAGTTTGACCAGGCTCATAATTAGCTTGCCCGAAGGCATTGGAAGCCTGGCTAGGCACATAATTGACTTGCCCAAAGCCATTGGAAGTTTGACCTTGAATGACTTGACCAAATGAATTGTCAATTTGGCCAAAAGTATTGCTGCTTTGACTTGGAACGTTGTTCATTTGACCAAAGGGGTTGACGTTGCTCTGGCCAACTGGAAGTTCGCCCGAGGACTGACCCCTCCATAGCCAGAGGTTACCTCTTGTGTAGCTGCCAACGGTTGTAAAGATGTTGAGCGGGAAGGATGCAGCAGTGGCTAGCATATCTGCCGGATTGGCCACAGTTGTTGTGGTAGCACCAGTGGTACCTGCAGAAGTGGAGCTAGTGGCTGTTGTGGTTGTTGAGGAACTGGGGCTGGGCACCGTGCTAGTCACAGAACTGGATGCCTTAGTGCTTGTAGCTGCAAGGGTGGTGGCTGTTGTGGCACTTGTGACTGGAGAGGAACTAGATGCTGTGGCACTTGTGACTGGAGAGGAACTAGATGCTGTGGCACTTGTGACTGGCGAGGAACTAGACGCTGTGGAACTGGTGACTGGAGAGGTACTGGAAGCTGTGGTGATTTTAACTGTAGGGGCACTAGAAGCTGTGGTGATTTTAACTGTAGGGGCACTAGAAGCTGTGGTACTTGTAGCTGGAGAGGCACTGGATGCTGTGGTACTGGCTGTGCCTGGAGAGGCATTTGAAGCCTTTGTTGTTGCGGTTGACACAGTGGTGGAACTTTCTGTGGAAATGATTGAAACAATTAAAGCCTCAAAAGTTCAAGTGGAGATGCAGTTGCAGTGCATCATTACCCAAAAACAATTTGCCTTTTTTTATTTTACAAATTGATTTATATTTTTATTTATTTATTTATCTGTTGTAGTTTCCAATAACTGATATCGTCTTCGTGTGCGTCCCATAATGTGTAAATTCTTTCAACTAAGTACCATGGTCTTTGGAAGCTTGAATCTCAAGTCAGTGGCCCCTGTAGTGGACTCTTTCCAAATAAGGGTTTATCATCTGAATACTAATAATAATACTAACAATAATAACAGTGTACAAGAGATATCTCTTTTTTTTATTATTTTCATCCTGTTTTTTAAATAATTCTGGTTCTGAAAAGTTATGAGGTTCGTCTGTCACATGTTTTGCATTTTTTTTTTTTACTTTCGATTTCCCCCTGGCAACACAAATATACTGTGGCTTTAGCAAGTTTCTAGCAGTTGTTTTCAACTCGAAATCAAAATGAAAATGTATGGGGTCTCTGTCTTAGTATTTTTGACTTTGAATTCACCCCGGCACCTAAAATTGGTGAGACCATCTGGAAAGGAAATCTTTACAGTGGTACCAATGTAAGAAGGTAGAACAGTTTCACTCTGTTCAGCATTTACATGTATTGTAAAGATATACTTTCATTTTCATTTCTCTGTGAGGTTTACGATTAACATGGCACAAGAAATAGAATTTAAAATAGACTTGACCCTTTAAGTAAAGGTTCACTCAGGGGAACTCAAAGATAGCCCAAGAAGGGTTCATCTCACAAAGGTTTGGCCAGTGTGAGTCTATCTGAAGACTTATCTTACTACAAAAAACAGTAGTTTGGTCTGTCTGTCTGTTGTCTGTAAGCACTTTTCACCAGTGCGGAATCCCACGTAAGTGCTCAACAGGTGACAGACCAATGTATTAACATTAGGGGTTAAAGAGGGGTGAAGGAGAGAGGGTCTTTCCCTACTCAGTGACTACCTAACTAACAAGACAAACTATTTTCAAATCATTGCTGAATATGGTAAGATAAGGGTGAAAATTACATCCGGGAAAACTACCGCTTGGTTGGTAGTTGACGGTAAACATTGAATTGTGAATTCCTAAGTTCTGACAAGTATGGCAGTTTGTACAACAACATAGGAAATAACAAGAAAAGGCAATAAAAAGTTCGAGCGTTAGCTCGGCAAAAAAACACCGGTGTTAGATAAGTGTTACTTTAAAGTACAGCCACGTCATCCGGGGCTGTGGCACCACCGCCCGGTACCGGGCCCTACTAACTAGTTAAAGGAAATAATGACTCACCTGGAACGAACACCTCAGTCTGTCCTTCTTCTTCCCCTCCTGCGTCACCCGTATCATCTACGTACTCCTCGTCAGTATTCCCGTCGGCGCCGTCTCCTTGTTGAGGCTGTTGGCCTAACCCTCCTCCTTCAGTAGTGCTGCCTCCGGCGTTGGCGTCTTCGTAGTCATACCCTTCCTCGCCGGCGGTAGGGTCTTCGTTGTTCTCGCCTGCGAAGGTTAGAGATAATTTTTTTGTGATAAACTGGAGATGACCTCAGTGTTTTGACGTTTGTGGCTCACGTGGCTCCATTCCCTCGACCTCCCTTTCCTTGTGACCCAGTTTTCTTAGTTTCGCTGAATTATATTAGGCTGCTGTGTATTGATGCTTATATTTGTTTCTTTGTTTCTTTATCCTTGCGTATTTTGACATTTAATATTTTGTCCACTTTTTTTCATGTTTTATTACATGTAGGCATTCGCCTCTGTAGGGACCTGTATATCAGGCTTGTTCTGTTTGTCGTGTTTCATGTGAAAATTACATCTTTAATAATAATAATGATAATAATAATAATGATAATCTTACTATAGCGGGCGTTATGTCTATCCGTCCGTCTGTCATGCAATCACGGCCAAACGGCTGGTCTGATGGGCATGAAACTTGGCAGGGTTATAGTGGGGACCCCTAAGATGGTTCACAATGGGGTTTCATCCTACCACCCCCCACCCCCTAATTTGCTAGTAATAATAATGGAAGCAAGACAGTTTTGACTAATGTACCGTCGCGTAATAGCGTCTTCATATATATATATATATATATATATATATATATATATATATATATATAATGTTAACAATTATTTAGGGATATTGATGAACTCAAGTAAAGCTAGTCTCTTCTCAAGTGGTTGTGAGGTAATACCAACTTTTAGACCAGAATCCAGAGGTCCACAGCAGGCCTCTCATTCACTTGAACGCCGTGTCATTGCTTGAGCACCACCTGGTTCAAGACTCTAGACTAACCAGCTGCCATCTTTGAAAGCAATCTATAAAGAGGACTTATATGGTGCAGGAATGATTATATGAAAGAAACTCACCTCCATTAGACACGTAATAATAGTCGTACTGCCTACTGTTGGGCTGACTTTGGCCGCTTCCTTTGGGGATCGCGTTGCTTTGGCGATTAGGAGGAATGTAGGTGTTCAACTTCTTCTTTCTTTTGAGCTCAGGACGTTGCAATGGTGCGCTTTCAGACTGTGCTGTGTTCGCACCGGAGGAGAACCTGTTGACGACCCCTGGCGTCTGCGTCTCTCGTCTGTGTCGTAATCTTTCGGCACCGTGACCTCTGTGAACATCAGTGTCTGGGAAAGCGTGAGTTCTGTCTTGGTCTTGTTCGATGTCCGCCGGATGTAAGGCGTTTGACGCTAGCCAGACGGAATCATCTTGACTGTTCGCGAGTCGACCTGTGCGTGGAAAAGGATCTGGTTAGAATCACGAGGCCGAAGCAAAGTGTCGATCTGAATCTACAGCTAAAAGGAAAACCCAGTTTTATTCTCTGCCAATGTATAGTTACCTAATTTGCATACCTACTAGTCCTGCTCCGGGCATTCCATCGAGGGGTGAGAGATGTGTATTTTTGGTGATTGGAAGTTCACTCTCGACGTGGTTCGGAAGTCACGTTAAAGCCGTTGGTCCCGTTGCTGAATAACCACTGGTTCCATGCAACGTACAAACGTCATACAAACGATACTAGACCTGCTTTTCCTTGTCAAACTAAATTCTCTGGTGAAGACTGATCAACTGGAAACTAATTTTATTTTGTTTCTTAGTTTACCACAGAAAGCCTTATGTACTGTCTATATAAGCTTGGAGAATGAAGGTGCGTTGGTGCGTGCCTTAGTATGGTACGTACCGTC
>NC_087214.1:67713382-67760102 GCF_015104395.2 Macrobrachium nipponense
TCCCGGGAACACCCAAGAAGAAACCCCCTCACAGACGCGGGGCAAATCTCGTCGGGGACGACGACCCCGAACCACCTCACCGTTCGGCGTCTCCCCAACTCCCTCGTCCTTCCGTGTTCCCCCTCGATCTCGCAGAAGTGCATCCTGCGACTGAGGTGCCCTTGAATGAAGGGGAAGGGGGTGGGGGGAGTCCTCCCTTCCCGTATGGGGGTTTGGCGGGCGCGGGAGAAAGTTCGGAACTGAAGGATTTCGTCGCGTTGGCTAACTGGGCTAAACGGAAGATGGTGGAACTTGGTAGGAAACCTGCTCCGTCCTCCGGACAGACCAGCACTAGGATCGCTGCTCTTCTGAAGGATCTGACCACTGATACGTAAGTCTTGGCTGTTTGTGATGAGATAGGAGGTAAAGCCCTTATTATTGTTATTATTATCAATTTCACATCAGAGCAAAAACCTGAGACAGTTTCCTGTTTAGCAAAACCATGCACTTGCGCATTATACCAAAACCTGTGTTCGTTTTTTTTTAGATGCACAACAGGTCACAAATGAGTATTTCATGCACGTACATTGATTGATCTAGCATCACGGAATGGCTTCGCATCAACAGCAAACGCCAACACCTTGACCTTGAGTGTGTAAATGTGTAGCACACGAATACACCCAGATTTATTGTGTGACTCTTATTTGATTTGTAGTCTCTAACATATATATACGCCCTAGTAAGGTCTGTTGTAAGCTGTTTGGCAGTTATTGTGGCGTCTGCAGGTAGAGTTTTAATGAGCAAACTTTAATTTGGAACCTCTTGTCTTATTTAATTTCCTCACTTGCCGATGCAATGACTTATTATCTTCCCTGCTGCAGATTCGACGAAGAAAAGTACAAACTGACGAGAAGGATAGAGTCCCATTTCAACCGAGCCTACCACAGTGCCTTGGTAAGTGCAAGAAGTTCGTTGCTCGAGAAAATTAATCGCAGTAAGGTGAGAATTCTCAACCCTCTTAACCATAAAATTGTCAGTTACGTAGATACGATATTTCACTCGTTCCTCGAGAAAGGAACTGCATTGAGATGTGATGTGTTAACTCTTTTACCTATGAAATTATCTGTTACGTAGATATGATGTTGTCTACTAATACTTACAGTTATTTGAACTGCCAAGTATTTTTACTGTTAAAAAAGTCGGTTATATAGATATATTATTATTTATTAATATTTACAGTTATTAAAAGCTATGGAACACATGAAGGAGAGGCTAATTTAATCTATGGTTCAGAGGGCAGTGCTGCGAATTCATAGTTTTACGACGAGAATAGGCAGCAAGAATATCATTTTTGGCACGATGGTTTTCTTTGTATATATATAAAACCACAAAACGAGCATCCTCCGATATTGTGTTTTATGTTTATTATACAGATCCACTTGACGTTTGAGTCGTAGCAGCGTTTGCAGCTAACGGGTTGATGAAGAGGCCTTTTTGTGCTTTTTAACTGAACGTCGAGCTTACTACCGGTATTTCATTTGGCCTAATATACAGGGAGCGCTTGAATGAAGGTGTCTTTCAGAGCTTTGTATTTCAATAACATCACAGCGAAATAGTAGTAGCCGTGGGAAACACTTGCATTTGAATATCTCGAAACTCAATGCAATTTAGTAAGTTCAATAAACGCGGGATAGAAAAATTAAATACATTGTTGGCCCCAGGTCTTGCTATAATTGGGCGTAATGTCTGTCCGTCCGTCTGTCATTCAATCACTGCCAGACAGCTGGTCCGATGGGTATGAAATTTGGCAGGGTTATAGTGGGGACTACTAAGATGGTTTATAATGGGGTTTCATCCTACCTACCTCCCCCGACTCCGAAGGGGGTGGGTGTGAGAAGTGATTCCCTGAAACGTAGCTGGTTCTGCCCGTGAAACGAGGCTGGTTATGTCCGTAGACTTAGTTACTTTACGAATTTTCATACATAATTTCTGTATACATATGTTTGCTAGTATCTAGAAAGCCCCCGAGTATATCCAAGACTGTTTTAGTCAATCACTAGATATCAAAAACTAACATTCATTCACAATTGCTGATCATAATGCCATCAGTGCACCCCAACTGGTGCACCGTAGCATTACTTAAAGGTTCTTTACTGCGTCCCTTCGGCCCCTAGCTGCAACATCTTTCAATCCTTTTACTGTACCTCCATTCGTATTCTCTGTCTTCCATCTTACTTTCCACCCTCTCTTAACAATTGTTTCTTAGTGCAACTGCTTTGAGTTTTTCCTCCTGTTACACCTTTTGAATCGTTTTACTGTTAATTTCCGTTTCAGCGCTGAATGGCTGCTCCATAGGTCCCAGCGCTTGGCCTTTGGCCTAAGTCCTATATTCTGTATATTTTATTTAAAAAAAAAAAATATAACGTTATAACGTCATTTTTTGTCTTGTCAATTTTTTTCCAGGCCGATTTCAGCAAAACTGATGTACCTGCTTCCTCAGTGGACTCCATCGACGATAGGTCCACTGTGCAGTTAACAAATTGCATCTTGCCTCCCGAAGACCTGAGAATGCCCACAACCGCCATTTTGACGAGTACAACCACAACCATAGCCGGTGTTAATTTGGAGGACGACGTTCACTTCAGAAACATCTACTCACGCCCTCCGCCTCTCTTCTCCCACCGGTGGTTGGCGCAGACGAAGACTACAGCCACGAGCATCCCTACAACAGAAAGCGCCCCTGAGCAGGCGAAGCCTGGCCATCAACGCAGGGGGCGCTGCTATACAAAGACCAGACTCAGGGGCCGGAAGGTGAAAGGGGAATACTTCCTGTCTCCCGACGGCCGTGGTCCAGAGGCCAGCAGGAGGAGGAGGATGTCCCCGGAATTGCTGAGGGCCTCCCAGAAGGAACCCAAAAAGATGAAGGGCAAAAAGCCGCCACAACTAGAGGTGATTCGCCAAAGAGGCGTGAGTATTCCGGCAGGGAATGTTGCTGAAAGGACCGCTGTCATTTCTATCTCGCCGGGAACTCAACCTCCCGTCGCCAAGCAGAAGAAGTACTCTGTTGTAGAGGTCATCCACCAGAGTGTAAATCACGATATGTCAGATGGTGACGAGGATTCTGACGTCGATGACAGCGGTGAGGCAGGACGTCTGAGCGACCAGCGTCGTGGAGAACCGGAAGTCGAACACAGCGGTGAGGCAGGACGTCTGAGCGACCAGCGTCGTGGAGAATCGGAAGTCGAACTTAGCCCCGTCTCGGACGAAAATGGCCCTGCTCTAACCCCTCTGGGCGTTGCTCAAACTGTTAGTAGGGGTTCTCACACAACGGATGAAGATGTTCAGGAACCACAGAGAGATGCTATTCAGGCCCATCATGGCGACACGAGCCCACATTCCCGAAGCGAAAACGAGAAACAAGACTCGTATTCGGAGCTTGGTAACGAAGGTGAGACTCCCATTTCTGAAGAGCAGGACTTGCCCGGTTATATGCCGGAGGTGAAGTGGGAGGAGGTGACGGTGGATAATCGCAGAGAAGAAGAAGAAAGAGAAGCAGGTGATAAAGAGAAGACGACGAGAAACATTCGTGAGGCCGAAGACCGTCTCTACCAGTACGAACTGAGGGAACGAATTCTGACTGGGTGAGTTATATCTTTGACGTTCGTTGTTCGTAACGAGTAAAAGGTGATGTTTTGCTTGCATAATATTTGCTTTTTTTTTCTTACTGAAGACTCGAGAGTTCAACCACTCCGTCTCTCCGTCACTAGTGTAACTTTCAACCATATGTTCAACATATTTGCCTTCATCATTCATGTTTCTTTGTCAGTACAACTTCGGAAACGATCTTAATGCAACAAAAGGATTTGTGTTCATCAAAATAGCAACAATTAACTTCGCAAGGACATTGTTTATTCATGATTCAAACATCGGAGAGGTACGCAAAGCCGGCCACACCCGAGGTGGACAAACGGGTTTGCAGGAGAATGGATGATGTGTCATGTCTCCCCTACCCTCCCGATCCCTTACCAACCCGCCCCCACCCAGGGTGGACAAACAGGTTTGCAGGAGGATAGTGGATGTGTCATGTCTCCCCTACGTACCCCACCGCCCACCCGGGCCGGACAAACAAGATTTTTTTATTATAGATAATGACCCTCTGTCAACAGGTTAGAAAACTGGCTGGAGCAGTTGGTTCTCACAGGGCAGGAACAGATCGTAGGAGTGCCCCCTGTGACGTCTGAAGAGGAGGAGGGGGAGGGGGAGGAGGAGGACCACCAATCTGGGTCCCTCCAGGATTCTGAGGACTTGAACAGACAGCAAGTATGTTGGTGAATCCTTTTCTGTCGTGGTATTGATTGAGGTCATGACTTTTTATACCAGATTTCACCTTGGTATTTGGTATTTTATTGCCTCGGGAGTATGTCTGCTCTGAGCTACAATGTGAAACATTATATTTTTTAATGTGTGTTGAGGGATTTCAAAATTATATATATACACACACATACATATACTATTGTGTATCTGTGTTGTCTGTTTTAGTAGATACATGTGAATTACTATCCACACACAAACACACACACACACACACACACAGTTACCTGCAGATAGAACACGGTGATATGAACCCAAAAACTGGGATGAAATGTGCATCAAATATCAAAATGAGGATGAATAGAAAACTTCTCAAGGGCTTCCGTGTATTTTCACATCCTCCGAAGTAAGGTGGACTGTTCTTAGGTATAGAACGGAGAATAGTAAAATTATCCGAAAAAAAATTGTCTGTTAGTTTTTTGTTTTTGTTTGCAAGTAAAGTCGCTCTTTGCTTACTGGGACTTTGGCCAAATTTCTAATGAATTTTAATCTTCTTTTTTGTCATTTTGCCACCCTTAAACATTAACTCTTCCGAAGCTCCCTATTGAAAGTTGCTTTACCAGGCACTTATTTTGGCAATCGGGAAACATCTTTACGTTTGTAGTCTGTACAAGATACCAAATATCAGAATACCAAAATGGTAAATCTGTAACCGATCCATTCAGAAACTGACATATAATTTTTCTATACAGCACATTTAGAACTAGTAGATTCACATCAACCGTGCATTTGATGTCTAGGGCAGCCCCTTACGACGCTCCTGATTGGCTGTTGCTAAGCCAATCACAGGGCTGAAAACTCTCCTCAGTCTCTCTCGAGAGTTCACATGGGTAGGATCTATGCGTCCACCTCTCATGAGGGATACGTCTTTCAAAGGTATCCCTCAGGAGAGGTGGAACATAGAATCTACCCATGTGAACTCTCGAGAGAGACTGAGAGTTTCCAGCCCTGTGATAGGCTTAGCAACAGCCAATCAGGAGCGTCGTAAGGGACCAGTCTAGACATCAAATGCACGGTTGATGTGAATCTACTACAGCACCTCAGAATTTTCTCTTCCCATTAAAAAGAAAATAAAATAAAATATAGAAAGAGCTTAACCAGCAAATGATGACATTCCAGACGAACGTGGCGTCAGAAGCTGTCAGGACTGTGCTGTACGATTTGGTTCGAGACAGGCTTCTGGGTATTCTTCCTCGACAGGTAAGAAAGCTAAATGGCATGGAGGAAAGTCTGTCCTTTTCTTGTCTTGGGGTAAAAATGCAACAAAATCTTGCAACAGATCCTCGGAGTCTGGTTCCAGATCAGAGACCCACGAGGGGGATTGATTTTTCAAACTGGGGTTGGGATGTGGCGTTATACATCCACATCTTCATTTTAGGCAAGTAGTGAATCGGAAGCGCCTGAGTCTGGCACGAAGAGGCCACGAGAGGTTCCCTCCCCTGTGTCGTACACCAGCAGTTACGAGAATGAAGTTGGGACGTCGGCACCGGTGACCACTCCTACGAGTTCACCAAGAACAGAGGACGGAAGGGTTGCGAAGGTGAGTTTCCCTACAACTAATAATTTGTTATAGGGGGGCAGGGAAATGTTTGTTCTTAAACTGTGGTAGAGTTTTAAAATAGATCTGTAAGTTCTAGTTGTAATATGTTTCTCTGCAGGTTACGACACCCTCTTCCTCGCCAACACCACTTGTGCCGCCCGATGATGCCATCAGCCGAAACCAGAGGGTACTGACTCCCCAAATGTCAACGGAAGGGATCGAGGGGACCCACAGTGAAGAAGCCGTAGCAACCCCATCGTTATCACCACCTTCAGGTCGGTCTGTGATAGAAGTCGGTCCTTCTGTGACGCCAGCTGTTACCCCCACGAGCTCCCCAGTCAGAGGAAAGCGGGTGATTACGCAAATAATTACCAGTGTGACACCATCACACACCCCAGCGAGTTCCCCAGAGAAACTGAAGCCTAGATATCCTACCGGAACCCCAGCTCTCTCCCCAGCGGGTTCCCCACGTAGATCGGACCTTAAGTATCCGGATGCGTGCACCCCCGGACAGAGCCCTCTTCCTTCAGAGAGAGAAATGGGGGTCGTGGCCACCCCTCCCAGAAGCAGCCCCCCCTCGCCCAGTAGGACTTACGACGTGGTGTTGTCAGTCCCACAGAGTCCTTCCTCCCCGTTGTCTCCTGCGCGTGCGCTCCATGAGGCCTTCCCCAGCAGACCGGGACCTGAAGAGGCCCCTGCTGGACCTCACCGAATGCAGAAGCCGCCACAGGTACCATTCCCTCCGAATGACGATCGAGGAATCCAAGTGGAATCCTACAGAGGGATTCGGGAGCGGAAAGTCGACCTGGACGACAGCCAAGATCTTGCTGTGGATGACACGCCCTCCGTCGTTTGCAATTCGTCCGCTGAACCTACGGTTTATTCGCCTGTTGAGGTTTGCTCTTTATTTATTTATTTATTTATCTTTCAATTCAGTGATTTTATTAGTACATTTTGCAAGACGAGAATTTCAATTTGACGATGAATGAATAAACCACAGTACTTCCCTTAATCGGTAGTAACTGTCAGTTTTTTTTTTTTTTATATAATAGTGCAGAATGGATTTTACTGCACGTATAGACTTTTAATTCATAAGATTTCAGTCAGTTTTTGGGCTCTGAATTTCAGATTACAATCCTGAGAAAATCTTGGAAAAATAAATTAACAACATTAAATTACACTGGTGACTTCAACGCACTTCATGAAACGATCCGAATTTGGCAATGGATCCAATTGCTCCAAACTTGGTCAGTTTGAAAAAAAAATGGATATTAATAAATATAAAAGTCATTTGGAAACAAAAGAGAAAATGGTTCATGTTAATGTTCAATTTATTTATTTATTTATTTTTAGAATGTGAGCTGTAGATATGTACAATACGTTGACCAAAATATTTGAAAGGTTACAAAATCCTCTTTATAGAAAAGGAATCCAGATATACAGAAATTTATTTCAAATAAATAAAATATGTAGAATGGCAACAGCTGTTGTTGTTTGCAAAGTTGTATAGTTTGGGCAGGACAAGAAATTAACCGTCATTTTTCAAGAATATTCATTCGAGATAATTTGCAGAAATTGACGTAACATGTTTGAACATTTTTTAAATATATCATGGTCTGACATAAAATGTACTTTGGCAATTTTGAATTGAAGTTTATACTGCAAAAAATCAATTGACGAAGTTCCTTAAGGTTTTATTATTATTATTATTATTATTATTATTATTATTATTATTATTATTATTATTATTATTATTATTATTATTATTATTATTATTATTATTACCGTAAAGAAAGATACTGTGGCCTTATTCAAACTTCAGCAATCGTGGTACGAAGTTCCATTTATTCCATTATTAATTATTATTATTATTATTATTATTATTATTATTATTATTATTATTATTATTATTATTGTTGTTGTTGTTGTTATTATCATTATTACCATAAAGAAAGATACTATGGCCTTATTCAAACTTCAGCAATCGTGATACGAAGTTCCATTTATTATTATTATTAGTTATTATTATTATTATTATTATTATTATTATTATTATTATTATTATTATTATTATTATTATTATTATTATTATTAGCGTAAAGAAAGATACTTTAACCTTATTCAAACTTCAGCAATCGTGATACGAAGTTCGATTTATTATTATTATTATTATTATTATTATTATTATTATTATATTATTATTATTAGTAAATACTTTAACCTTATTCAAACTTCAGCAATCGTATACGAAGTTCCATTTATTATTATTATTTTTTTTTAATTATTATTCTTATTATTATTATCATTATTATTATTATTATTATATTGCGTAAAGAAAGTACTTTCACCTTATTCAACTAAAGCAATCGTATGGTACGAAGTTCCGTTGATTTTACTTTTGGTATCCGAACTTTCCAGGGATCGGAGACGACCTTCTTCACGATATCCGAAGGCGAAGTCGTGGGTGGCCAGAGCTCCGTGAATGCGTCGGTAGAAGAAGGCGAAATAGCCCGGGCCTGCTACCTAGAGACTCCTGAGGGCGGCTTGCACGTCGCTTGTTCGTCCCATAAGGGTCGCCTGCGTCCCTCTGTAGATGTAAGTTTCTCTTTATAGTGTTAATGACATTCTTAAAAAAAAAAAAAAAAAAAAAAAAAAAAAAAAAAAAAAAAGTTGCCCCGTGGGAGGTTAATGCCTGCAGTGCACCTCGCTCAGTGCACTGTAGGCATCACTTATTTATAAGGTTCTTTGCAGCGTCCCTTCCTTCCTTAGGCCCCTAGCTGCGACCCCCTCTGTTTCCTTTTACTTTACCTCCGTTCGTATTCTCTTTCTTCCATCTTACTTTTCCTTGGTCGTTTGTTGGTGCAACTGTGAGGTTTTTTTCCTCCTGTTACGCCTTTAGAACCTCTTTATTATATATATATATATATATATATATATATATATATATATATATATATATATATATATATATATATATAAATACTCATATATATATACTCTCAATTTCCCTTTCGTCGCTGAATGACCTCATTATAGGCCCCAGCGCTGACCCTTGTCCTAAATTTTGTACTGTGTCCTATTACCAAAAGCTGTCAATACTTGATATACTTATTTTATTATATTTTCAAATGATTCATCTTTTAGAGTTTTCAGGTGCGTGTTTAGAGACTTTTTACGACATTCTAGACTTTTTACGCCTTGCTCATCCCTCTCTGCAAACAGGACGGTGAACTGTTGCAATCTGAGAGTGAAATACAAATTGCTGAGAATAGTGACGAGTCATCAAGCTCCTCCGAAAAACAGGACGCTAGCGAGCCTTTAGTGTCCTCCTACTCGGCAGAAGACTACACAATAAGTACTACAAAAGCCACAGGTATGTGCTCTCTCTCTCTCTCTCTCTCTCTCTCTCTCTCTCTCTCTCTCTCTCTCTGCTGTGCTCTATGTGCGCTTATTTTCATGTACTATAGGTTTTAACTCAACAGATTCCGCAGTGGGACCGAAATTTTCTTTATCTCATGGTCAGTAATAAATTAATTATAGCCAATAAAAACTGCGTTATCAAATTATCAACAATAAGCGAATTATTTCAGTAATAAATGAAAGCCATGCTAAAAAAACAAACGACTTATCTTCTTGACAGGTTCAGAATTATCGTTGGTGCAAGACGAAACCTACTCGGGCGGTGACGTCACGGCCGCGTCCGCCGAAAGCATGGACGCCCTTCGACAGGAGAACGCGATCCTCCTCCGCCGTCTGCGCCACTTGGGGTCCTTCGGCCTACTCGGCAACCAGGGTTCTCTGTCGTCGAGTTCTGGAAGCACAAACCAACATAACTAATTTGATGGGTCATACGAGAAAAAATAAAAGAAACTAAGATTTTTTTTAACTTATTTTTATATCGTAATATCACTAACGCCTTTGTAGTAAGCATTTTATTGTTGTTTCTTCTTCTTCTTCTTCTTCTTCTTCAATTTAGTTGGGCTAAGAACGGATGGCGCATGTTCGTTTCGGTGAGTAAATCGTGCAGCCTTTCCCAAACTTTGAAAAAAATATTCAGACACTGTATTTTATTATTTTATTGTATTATTTATAATACTAATTCCTCTCAAGAGTAAGAATATACCATGTTTTATGCTGTTTTATTATATTCATGATAATTTAATCTCAGGAGTAAGGATATACCATGTATTATACTGTTTTATTATATTAATGATAATAATTTAATCTCAAGAGTAAGAATATGCCATTATTATACTGTTTTATCATATTTTATTATACTAATGATAATTTAAGAGTAAGTATACGCCAAACCGAGTTACTGACTGAACTGAAGATTCGGCCTAAATATGCAGAACTTACACACAGACCACGTAGGAAAAGTGTCAATGGGAAATGGCACTTTTAATTGTCAGCCTGAGATTTTGCTGAGAAATTATTTTTTACCTTACAATTTTTATAGAACAGTTTTATGAAGGACTTTGTTATTGTTTTTGTATTTTGGAAAGTGTATTCGACGTCATATTAGCCTGTAAAGTGTGTGGTATTTAAAACCAACCACACATCAACAGTACTACACATATTTCTATGATGGAAGGAGCGTATTTTTACAGTTTGAAAACAAATAATTTTAATCCTCGTTGGAAGTCAGTAATTTTAAGAAATCGATGTATTTTGATAATTGTTGATCATTTTGACACAATTTAGGTTTAAGAAGAAAGTATTTTGACAGTTGTTTATATTTTAAAAGTTGTCTTATTAAAAAAATACAAAATGTGTGTGACTATAGGTATTTTTAACCCTGTGTACTCTATCTTTACATTGTGTACTGCACTATGGTGGCTGTTAGACTACAAATAAACGTGCAATAGACATTATATATATATATATATATATATATATATATATATATATATATTATATATATATATAGAGAGAGAGAGAGAGAGAGAGAGAGAGAGAGAGAGAGGAGAGAGAGAGAGAGAATTGTGTGTTTTCACGTTAATTAGTTAAAAATGCTTTCAGTACTTATTGTATTTGTTTCATTTAATACTTAATATTTGTATATTCTCAGTTTGTTTCATTTGTTCTGCTTTGTTAATTCCTATACACAACAATGTCACGAAGAATCTGATTAAGTTTTGTCATAATCTTCGAAGTGGATAGCCTTGTAAAATAAGCATACCAAAGTACTGTAAACAAAAACAAAAGAGTTCCGGTCTTCATCATCCTTGGTTGCATGGATTCTTTGCCATTAGCGCCCCAGCACCACCTTTGTTATTGAAAAGATAGAGACTTAAAGTCTTGAAGGTGGTTAAATTAGTGATGTTATTGTACTTATCAAACATCTTTATTGAAGAAAGAAGAGTATTTTTTAATAATAAAGTGAGAACCCTTCATAATACGTGCAATTGATACATATATCAACCTATTTTGGGCAGGTAAGTTGTTGGTTTTATGGGCCTAAGCTGTGCTTAGTTCGTGTTTTGTGGCCTAGGCTGCCCTTAGTTCTCTATTTAAGCATTCCGCTGCACTACACGACGGTACCAAGGGGTGCGATGTACAGATGTATAGAGTTCAAAGGTAAATAGCTAAGTTTCGTTATCGTTATCGAATAAATATTAGTTTAAATTCTTGTTCAGGAGGTAAAATTGCATAGAAAAACTGCAACTGCCATAGTCTAGGTCGCAGTAATTCTACAGAATAGGTAGTTCCGCACGGACTGCAAGGAACGTAACCGCGGATACGACATCCACTAGGGATTGGGACGTCCAGTGTATTTCGCCGTGTTTAGTACTGGCCCCCAGGGGTTAAGTACAGTCGTCCGAATAAATATTACTTAAGAATCTTGTTCAGGAGGTAAAACTGCATAGAAAAACCGCAACTGCCATAGCCTTGGCCGCTGTGGAATAGTACCCTAGATCTACCTAGGTCGCCACAGAATAGTTATACCATAGATCTACCATTATTTCTACTGTCTGGTATGCTGATGTTGGGGTCACACCCAGGACAAAGTAAGGACTTGTGTCCTAGGTAAAGTTAGGGGTAGTTTACAGTTTACCAGGCCCAACCGCGCAACACCCAAATCCCCTCTGCATAGGTAAGTAGTTCGACCTCAGTAGGATTCTCTTCTTGGTGTGAATAGTACGTAGTTGACAACTAGAGGTTAGGAGTAAAATTTCGTTCCCTGTAACCCCTGTGGCAAGTGGGTGCAACACAAAAATTCCTGCTTGCCAAGAATCTCAGAATATGGATAAGGCACGAAATACAAAAGTGCAAAGAAGACAGCTAAATTTTTTTTTTTTTTTAGTTTTTGTATAGTCGACATATTTGTTGTGGATCCCTCTGCCTATTCTATTGTCAGTGCTTACCACCGTCTAGTGGTAGGTTATGACTAGAAAATTGGTCGAAGATAGGGTGGGCCTAGAAAACTGTACCTAGCCGCTCCAAAGTTAGGTCTGGTTAGGTTGTAGTATGCCCTCCTGAAATGCCTACTGTAGACCTACTAGACCAAACCAAATGACCCCTCAGCCTATATTGGCTCTGCTACTTGTTTGTTAATGAATTTGGTAATTATAGAATAATGGAACACGTTCTGCAGTGTACTATGTAATGTTGGGTGCGTCCCAGGGGTGCTTCAACAGCTCAGCCAGGTCATGATAAGGCCCCCTATGGTAGGTTAATGGAATGTTCAGTAAATTATCATCCATATTGAAGTATCATTGATTAGCTTTTAAGCAAGGTGTAACCAGCATAAGTAAGCCTAACATCACAATTGCAGTTTTAGTTGACTAAAATGCAAGTTGTAACCTAATAATTACTTAATGAATAGGCAGTGCCTTCCTTAGCCAAGTTTGCTTTGTGACCCGTTTCTTTTGTGTACCGTCTCCCAGAGCCACTATTGGTGTTTTTAGGGTGGTCCACAAACTCATGGACATTGTTTTAGAGGTTAGGGTAAAATACCGAATGGCCACCTGGCAGCCACCTCTACCATAGCATGACTATCTTCCCGAAAATAAAAAATTATGGCAAATTAATTTGAGACTTGGGAGAAAAAACTTACTCCGGGGAGGAAAGTAGAGGTCTTGAGGTGTTGCTTCAACGGATGCTGGCTCTTGGTTAATGTTTGTCCTGGATTACAGGACGTGTTAGTTATTTTTCGGTAAGGTGGGTGCGCTACAGTCGATGTCGGCCATTCGGTATTTTACCCCATAGGCTAGTAGTGCTTTTACTGCATGCACTTGTTACGAATACTTAAGCAAGTAATTTTGCTTTTTTGTTAGTGAATAATTACCTGTCTTTCTGAACCATAAATTCTTTTGGTAAAGTAATTGGTTGCTTTTACCTATTTTGTTTCTTCAGTTTAACAGGGACTGCTTTCTGTACATATAAGGTGTAACATATGTGAATGCATCTATTTGGAAGCAATCCCTTCCACTAATGAATGCTTTGCCTCCACAAAACAAATGGCTGATTTTGGACAAGAGGAAATGTGCCTTTTATCTGTGAACCTCCTGACCTTAAGGTGAGGAATGTTCTCCAAGCAATATGAAGAGAGATGTGTGTTCCTGACAGTTAGTGCCTGATGTATGCAGTTACAGAGAGTCATTTCTGTAATGCATGTTTTTTAATGGCACTCTACGCAGGTTATGACACACTCCATGAGCGCTCGGCACCCTAGGGTAGGTTACGGTATGGAATGTAAGGGTTTGAAGCATATCCATACTTTACTTCAAGATTTCTTGTGGGTTAGATGGAGGTTTGGGTGTTTCCACAACCCTCACCCTGATCCCAGTTAGTATGTTAGGGAAGGTAAGCTTATGAATCCCTTTAAATGGCATTTTGACGTATCTTTTTGTGATTGTTTTAGGTCCATTGCAGTTGACCCTTTTTAACTTTTTTTTAAAGAGCTTTAATAAATAAATCTTATTAATAAAGACAAAGCGTTTGGGCCGGCTAAATAAATTGGCAGTAAGTCGAAAATTGTCGTAACTTGAAGATCATGATTATAATGAGAATAAATAGCACTAACAGCACTGTAAATCCGGATTACAGTGCCTTAAAGTGACTAATGGCGCCGTAAATCCATGTACGGCACCAAAAAATTGGAGCAAATTGCGCCGTGAGCCCAGCACTGTAAGTCTGGAATGACGTAACCCAGGGACTGCCTGTAATGTTAACCATTATTACAAGGAACTAGCAGCATTTCTGGGTAGTGACTTAACTTGCCAGTCAGTCGAGAGGCTACCCTCTCACCTAAGGAATGGGTCTTCTGCATATATGGTGATAGTTTATGCTCCCAGAGTTACAAATCATAAAATTTTCAATTTAATTTATATAAAAGCAGAGGCTTTTGTCATAGTCACACACCAACTGTCCCACATAGTTCCTGTCAAAGAAAAAAAAATCCATGCTCCCAGCCAGTGAGTAGGGCAATCCCCCTATTTACCTACCTACCTCCAATCAACATTGATAGTTATGATGGGTATCATGAATTGCATTTGTCTTTGTCCCTTTCCATCCTTCTCAGTCTTTGGTGGACCACTGAAGAGTTTTGTTAAATCTTCTCCTCAGAGAAATCCTTTGTGACTTCCAATGAGTTTTCCCTTCTCATGTAGAAGAGATGTCACTGTATATTCTTTTGTAGGGGTCTGATACTCCGGGCAAAGCATTTGGTGGTTACAGTTTCGTTGGGGACCTCTAGTGAGACTTCCAAGGGAGATGCAGAGCACTATCAACCTTGTTGATAAGTCATGATGTGTGCGCACTGCCTTTACTCATGCTCCGTGTGTGCAAACCCAGCTTCATTTGCTCCATGTTCATGTTAGATCACGAGAAGTTAGGAAAGGTTCTTAATGTAAGGGCCAAGTAGGTTTAGTCTTCTTCCTAATGGGGATGTGATTGTGAATGCATTTGTTCTCTTTGCTTCTTGTTTGTACCCCTGCAACAGCCATCAATTCTGCTCTACAGATGTCGAGTGCTTCAGTTGTCCTGAGTCATCTCTTCAGTAAGGGTTTGAATGACAAACGGGAAGGAAATAGGAATCACAGCGTCTACTTCCCTCTTATCATTTTAGTTCCTCTTCCTCTTCCTTTCCTTAACATCTCTTGTATGGGTCTACATACTACTTGAGGAAAGTGGTTTAAGTCTCCCCTCTCATGATCTTAGATTTATCAAGTATTCTTTCTCTTTTAGGAGGAACACAGGTCTTTAATCCATCAGGGACCAAGCTCAGAGGGAAGTGGTCTGTGTAATCATAATTCCTTGTCCATGACTGTTCACAATAATTAGACTTCCCTTCAAATTCCAATATGGTTTTTAAAGGGGGTGAACAAGAAGGCACTATATAATTGATAGTGATCAACAAACTGTTCATAAGCCCAGCAAAAGAATATAGATAAACTGTTACATGGAAGAATTGTGTCCTCGAGGAAAACAAAAAGAGCTTGTTAAAAGTTTATTACTAGGAATCAGTACTCACAAAATAATCTTTGGTAAACCACATAAATACCATTAAATAACAAATCAAATATAAATCTGTAAAATATAGCATTTTCTGTGCTGCTATCACACATTTTAAATTGTGCAAAATATGGTGACAACAGTAACAATGCAGTCTTGTGGAATAATTTGCCTTATTTAGCACCTACGTAACACAGCCAATAGACTTCATAAGAAGTATGTGACTTGGCTTCATATAAGTAATCACTATAGTACACTCTGGATCCTGAGAAATCTTACCTATTCTCTGATAAATATCACTTTCCAACCTGTAACAGGAATACCTATACCCAATACAACTGCATAACGTGTATTTTGTAGGAACAAATGATTCCAGTCTTCCAGAACCTCATGCAAAATGGATTCAAAACCTAACATTTACATTTTATCCCAGAAACAGCCTCACTTACCAGGAAACTGGAAACAGTAGTGAAATAGCAATGCATCATTGAGTGTAACAAATGATTACCGTGCAAATGGTATGCAAAGCAGGTTTACTCACTTTCCCATTACTTTAGCTGAAGTAAATTTTCTAATTAGTATCCAAGACAAATTTTTTTATAACTGCTGTTTCTGCCATTAAGTAAAACAGAGTTAATGGTCTCATTCTGATCGCTCTTTATAACTGTAAGGTAAAATGTCCTTGGAAATACCTTGTCTTTCAAAATCCAGTAAAATTCCGTTCCTCGCTTTCACCAAATTTACAGAAATACCCTCGTAAATAACAACGGTATTTTTATTTTTTCATTACATACTGTACAAACTAACTTACTGCTCTTGCAATAACCAAAATCATAAATTATCACATATATTTATGCAACCATACAGTGATCATTATGAGATATGGGAAACATTACAATGGAGTTGCAAATCAGATTCAATGTTATCAAGAGAGTGGGCATTGGAAAATAATGTGGGTGTTATCAGAGTAACATGACTCGACTTTTTAGTTGAGAGACAAACCAAAATTCAACTTTTCAAATCTGGCAGCCAACTTATGAACTGAAATCATTCTAATCTTCGCTCATTATTTTGGTGCTTGTTGGCAATAAACCTGTTTGATTCAGGAAAAACGTTACAGCCTCACTTTTTGGAAGAGACCACAGTAAAACATATGTTGCCACATAATGAAAGGAACACCATCTACGTACATGGAGTTGGTAACACCATCTATATGGAGTTGGACAAAAAATGACTATCCAGAATGAAATTTTGATTCCAAGTATGGAAAAGTATAGCAATGTTTTTGCCTTCAAAGGGTCTTGTTTAGTAACTATCATTCCCTACAAACACTTCTGAAGTATAGTGGACTTTTGAAAAACAATTTTGATTTTCTATTTGCACATTCTCTTAAGGTTTTGTACTTGCATAGCAGGTGTCTAAATATACTCAACTACTTGAGGCAGAATCTCACGACCGTGCCTGTTCTGTGTGAAATGATAAACTGGTAATAGTTTTGTGGATAGGTTGAGTAAACATTTGATCTTATTGCCGACGAAAAAGTTTTCGCTCTTCATGTTCCATACCTCCTGTGGATGCACACAACACAAAACATAGAATTTGACTTGAGATGCAGAGCAGATGCTGTAATTGAATTCTACAGTAATGGCATACAAAATGTATTTGAAGTTGTATGAAGTTCAAAATCTCAAAAAGATAGTATAGTCAATACCTTCAAAAATATTCTTAAAATGTGCCTTTATCAAACTGATGAATTGATGCGAGATAAAGCATACAATGGAAAAACTCCAAAAAAGTAAAGTGCAAGTAATAGTACTACAGGGGTTTGCTTATTCTCACTTTGCTAACATTGCATGTTAAGTGCAATCATTTGGAAAGTCTTAAAAACTACAATAAGTTTAGGTAATAAAAACATGCTAATATATAAAATAAACCTAATTCAATAAATCCATCACTTAGAATAGCTATAAACATTACCATACTAAAGACTAAACAAGTCAATAAAAAATTCTCTTAATGTTGAAAGCCCACATCCCAGAAGGATTTACGCTTCATTAAAAGTAAATATAATGGATTTTCTTAGTAATTACCAATTATATACTTGGAAATCGGAAAACAGTACTGCTTTAGAAAGAACTTTCAAGAAAAACCAAAAATTCCATAAAAGATTTTTTCCTCCAGTTAGCATTTCACATTATAATATATATCACATAGTATTTCTGTAGAAATTTGTCATCTATATTAAAGCCAGATACTTTCTCATTCTAAACCAACTTAATATCTTTTCCAGTCTGTTGAATTTCCTGAACCATTTTGTTCTGTTGAATCTGACATTTCCGCAGGTTCGTTGGTGTCCGGTGTTATGACAACAGATGGTACTGAAACATCAGAAGCACGGACATCCGGTGTAGTTGAACTCTCCTCAAGATTCTGGAATTAAGAAAAGGACCTCATGATTCACAGGAGTACATAAAAAGGTTCAAAAATTCAACTTTTAAGCAGTAAAATATCTTAAGGTAAATATTAATTCCCCAATCCACACAGAAGTAAAGGTGCAATGTTTGCTAATAGCCATTTGCGACCTTGACTGGATCAGCGAGTGGTGTAATCATGAGGACATTCAGGTTAAACACTACGGGTTGCTACACTATACTTGATTCACCCTACATCAGTACTACAGTATGTATACTATTTCACATATATGACATTACTGTACTTAATTGTTACTAAGCTTTTCTTTTGAGGAAATTAGGTATTGTTTGTGCACTTACTGTATCTGCATTAAGATGCTAATAATGCCATACACTTGAGATCTTTTGTCTTCAGATTGCTGGAAAAATGTTGACTGGATGCCAGCAGTATCTCATGATATATAATATATAAATCGCATAAAATGAAGGTGGGTTTTTATCTTCTCCACCGCTTAAATTATGATATACGTGTGTACACTATCCTCAGATGGTTTCCTGTTTGGACTTCTATTTTAAACGTGTCGTGGATAATAGTTTCAATGGTGCACAAAGGCAGTGCGCTTGTATTTTTGAAATAATTTTTATCAAGCTGGGCATTTTATACGTATTTTACTTCTCTTGTATCTAACTTTATTTTAACACAGGCATTTTATTCTGTGGAACTATACAATCCATGTTTATGAAGTCCTTGAAGACATTTTCTACGTGAATGTGGATACCTGCCGAAAGGACCGAGTTGTCGATATTTAAAACAGATGTCTAAGTTTATCGAAGATACTTAGAATTAGTGACTTGCCTAATCTCCCTTTACTGGTAGCCCACTAGCTTCCTTACAAGCCACCAAAGGGAAATGGGAAAAGATTTTAATTCCAAATACAATCAGTGGTCAGTGGCCCTAACAAGAACATTACTAATGCACTTCCTTGTTACCTCTTCATGCATGGTAACTTCAGAAATTGGTGTAATTTCCACAAACCTACCTTTTATACCTGCTATTTCACCAATTCAAAACTCACTAGTGTGTGTGTGTGTACAAGACCTAGGCATTAACAAAGCATATGGAAATTTTGAGGGTGTGTTACCAAGTAACAACTGTGGTTAACCCTCTTACGCCGAAGCCCTAAAAATCAAAACCTCTCCTGTATGCCGGCGCCGGTTTGGAGTGAGCGCGGAAGCGGAAAAAATAATTTTTTCAAAAAATCACAGAGCTCTTAGTTTTAAAGATTAAGAGTTCATTTTTGGCTCATTTTTTTGTCATTGCCTGAAGTTTAGTATGCAATCATCAGAAATGAAAAAGAATATCATTATCATATGTAAATAATGCGAGATATGGTAGCGAAAAAAAAAATTCATAGATAATTGTATTCAAATCACGCTGTGCAAAAAACGGTCAAAGCTAACAAGTTACTTTTTTTTCGTTGTATTGTACACTAAATTTCAATCATTTTGATATATAATACATCGTAAAACAATAAAAGCAACACCGGAAAAATATTATCACAAAATGATGTACAAATTCGTAACACGCGGACGTAAAAAAATGTTATTTTCAAAAATTCACCGTAGTTCTAAATATTGTTCTAGAGACTTCCAATTTGTTTCAAAATTAAGACAAATGATTTAATATTACGATACTGTAAGAGTTTTAGATTAGAATTGCAGATTTCGACCATTTCGGACGAGTTAAATTTGACCGAATGCCGAAATTTTTATATATATTTTTTTTTATATGCACATATTTCGGAGATGAAAAAAGCTACAACCTTCACTTATTTTTTATTGTATTCTTCATGAATTTGCGCACATTTTGATATATTAAACTTTATAAAACGGCTAATATGAAAAGGAGCAAATATTAGGATAATGCGATGTACGTATTTCGGAGACTTGCGGCCACGAATCGGCGCGCGGAGTGAAGGTAAATATATTTTTCAAAAATTCACCATAAATCACAATATTGGTCTAGAGACTTCAAATTTGTTTCAAAATTAAGAAAAATTACGGAATATTACTAGGCCGTAAGAGTTTTAGCTTAAAACTGCGTTTTTCAACTATTTCGGTAGAGTCAAATTTGACCGAACGTGATTTTTTTTCTATTTATCTTGATTTATATGCAAATATTTCGAAAATAGAGAAAAACTACAACCTTCAATCATTTTTAGATGTATTCTACATGAAATTGCGCACATTTTCATATATAAAACTTTATATAACAGCTAATTTTAAATGGTGCAAACATTTCGACAATCGCACAAAAAAAAATCTGATTTTTTCGGAAGAGTTACCGCGCGGACGTAAGGAAAATGTTTTTTTTTCATAAATTCACCATAAATCGAAATATTGTGCTAGAGACTTCCAAGTCATTGCATAATGAAGGTAAATGATTGAATATTACTAGAATATAAGAGTTTTAGCTTAAAATTGCGTTTTTCGACCATTTCGGTAGAGTCAAAGTTGACCGAAAGTTGAAATTTTTGCACTTAACGTTATTTATATGAAAATATTTCGAAACTGATAAAAGCTACAACCATGGGTTGTTTTTTGTTGTATTGTGCATGAAATTGCGCACATTTCCATATATAAAATGATATTGTTATGATACAATAAAGTTTTATACATACTTACCTGGCAGATATATACATAGCTATTGACTCCGTCGCGCCGACAGAATTTCGAATTTCGCGCACACGCTACAGGTAGGTCAGGTGATCCACCGCGCCGCCGCTGGGTGACAGGAATAGGAACCCATTCCCGTTTTCCATCAGATTTTTTCTACACCATCTGTCTCCTGAGGGGAGGCTGGGTGGGTAATTTAATTGTATATATCTGCCAGGTAAGTATGTATAAAACTTTATTGTATCATAACAATATCATTTTTATACATTCAACTTACCTGTCAGATATATACATAGCTGATTCACACCATTGGAGGAGGTAAATAGCTAATAACTGATTTAACAGGAAACACAACAATCGTTGTAGGTATTAATAACATAAACCTTGGTTCCTACCTGTTTAGACTGAAGACTTCATGGTTAATGCCCAGGAGTCTGCTTAGTCTCAAGAGCCTCAGCGAGATATTGATCTATTGCTAAGAGTTCTTGTAGGTCTGCCAAAGGGGTCTTATCCACTTACTTGGCCGATCCTATAAGGGCTATGTCAAAGGGTTTCAATCCACTTATATGACAAGAACCTTTTTTCTAAGGAGCACAATCCCGATCCTGATCACCTTAACCTAACCAAATGTTGTATCTAAGATTGCAAGAAGTCATCCCCGGACTCCTTGCAAACAACCAAAAAACTCATCACATATTTTACACCTAATTCTTTATGAAAAATAAATAAAAATAAAAATAAACAAATATAATTTCAATTTGTACTACCTCGCTTGTAAGACCTATTCACATTCTCATACTGTCAAAAGCACCAAAAGCCGCCTGTGCTAGCCCAAGCACTCTTGTCAGCAGACAATCCTGATACTGTCTTAAGAGGAGAGGTCCATGTACGAATTTAGACAATGTCTTTAATACACTGGTCTTTATACTACTCCGTTTAAAAGGCACATTTCTAGTTCCTCACTAGCAAGGGCTATGGCCGCCTGTGCGACACCAAGCACTTTTACCAGTAGTAACACAAAAAACTGCCTCAAATAGTGGAGATCTCCGTAATCAAAGACACCGTTTTTATCCAAGCCTATCCTGTAAGATAAACTCAAAGTTCCTTACCTAAACAAGGCCATGACCGCCTGTGCAACAACTAGCCGTCAGGTAAGAAAGTTAGAGCCCATCCCACCAGTATGGTATGGAATTATTAGACTTTTCATAAAAGTTTAAAGGATCGGTATGTGTCCTCAGTCCCAGCACTGTATCCGCAGACACAAAAGGACCTAGAGAGAAGCACTTGTCATAGGTAATTTTAACATCTCTAAGATAGTGGGATGCAAATACCGAGTTGCATCTCCAATAGGTCGCATTAATAATGTCCTTCATGGACATATTCTTTTGGAATGATAATGATGTTGCCACTGCTCTTACCTCATGAGCTTTAACTCGTAATAATTTAAAGGAATCCTCTGCACAATTGCTATGAGTTTCCATAATCACACTTCTAATAAAATACACTAGCGCATTCTTGGACATTGGTCTTTTCGTGTCCCGAACTGCGCACCATAGACTTTGTTTACATGCCTTCAACTCTTCTTTCTTTTTAAGATAGAACCTAAGAGCTCTAACCGGGCATAAAGTTCTTTCAATTTCGTCTCCCATTAAGTTTGAAAGACTTTTCACCTCAAAACTCCTTGGCCATGGTTTTGAAGGGTTCTCATTTTTTGCCAAAAACAGAGTTGAAAAGAACAGATGGCTGCGTCTTTCTTAAAACCCACCCGAGAATCTAGGGCATGGATTTCACTTATTCTCTTAGCCGTCGCTAAGGCTATGAGAAAAACTCACTTTCTCGTCCAATCCCTGAACGAGGCACGGTCGGGAGGTTCAAATTTTTCCGATGTAAGGAATTTGAGCACAACATCCAGATTCCAACTTGGCGGAGTAGAGGATATAGATTTTGACGTCTCGAACGATCTTATGAGATCGTACAAATCTCTATTCTCTGCCAAGTTTAAGCCTCTATTTCTAAATACCGCTGAGAGCATACTTCGGTATCCCTTTATTGTAGATACGGACAGATTGGATTCCTCTCTCAGGAATAACAGAAAATCTGCTATATTGGTCACAGAGGTATCGGAGGAGGACAGCTTATTCTTCCTACACAATCTTCTAAACACATCCCACTTCGATTGATAGACCCGGATAGTTGACGATCTCCGGGCTCTAGCAATTGCTTTCGAAGCCTTGCTTGAAAAGCTTCTCGCTCTGACCAATCTTTCGATAGTCGAAAGGCAGTCAGAGCGAGAGCGGGGAGGTTTTGATGGAACCTCTTGAAGTGGGGTTGTCTGAGAAGATCTATCCTGTTTGGAAGAGATCTTGGGTAGTCTACTGTCCATTCCTGTACCTCTGTGAACCAATCTTGGGATGGCCAAAACGGAGCGATGAGAGTTAATCTCGTCCCTGTTGATGCTACGAACTTCTTCATCACTACTCCTAGCAACTTGAATGGAGGGAAAGCGTAAGCGTCGAGTCCCGACCACTCCAGTAGCATGGCATCCACCGCTATCGCTCTCGGGTCTTCTACTAAGGAGCAGAAGTTCTCTATCCTCTTTGACATGAACGTCGCAAACAAATCTATCTGTGGCCTTCCCCACAGGTTCCACAGTCTTTGGCAGACTTGCTCGTGCAGAGTCCACTCCGTGGGGAGAACTTGTTTTGTCCTGCTGAGCCTGTCTGCTCTGATATTTCTTTCCCCTTTCACAAATCTGGTCAGGAGGGTAATATTCCTCTCCTCCATCCATGACAACAGATCCTTCGTTATCTCGAATAGGGAAAACGAGTGCGTCCCCCCCTGTTTTTTTTATATAAGCCAACGCCATGGTGTTGTCTGCGTTGACTTGAATCACTTGATTTCTTACTTCTGACTTGAAGAATTTTAATGCCAGAAACACTGCATATAGTTCTTTGGCATTTATATGCCAATCTCTTTGTTCTTTCTTCCATTTGCCAGAGACTTCTCTTGCCCCTAGAGTCGCTCCCCATCCCGTCTCTGAAGCGTCTGAGAACAAGATTTGGTTTGGGTTCCGAACCTCTAGGGACACTCCCTTGTTCTCTTTGAGTGGGAGCAGCCACCACTTTAGGTGTTTCTTCACCTCTATTGTTACCGGAAAAGTGTCCGACAGATGGCCCTTCTTCCAAGTCCAAGATCTCTTTAGGAAGAATTGTAGAGGCCTTAGATGAAGTCTTCCTAGGGATACAAATTGTTCCAGGGAAGAAAGAGTCCCTAGAAGGCTCAGCCACTCCCTGGCTGAACTCCTGTCTTTCTTTAGGAAGGATGTAACTTTCTGAATCCCCCGAAGAATCCTTTCTTGGGACGGAAAAACCCGAAAATCCCGAGAATTCATCTGAATCCCCAAATAGACTAAGTCCTGACTGGGGGTCATCTGCGATTTCTCGAGATTCACGAGAAGTCCTAATCCTTTGTCAATTCTAATGTTTTCTTCAGATCCTCCAAACATTGTTCCTGGATTTTGCTCTTATCAGCCAATCGTCTAGGTACAGAGAGACGCTTATGCCTTCCAGGTGTAGCCATCTGGCTACGTTCCGCATCAGGTACGTAAATACCTGTGGAGCCGTGGAGAGGCCGAAGCACAAGGCCCTGAACTGGTAGACTTTCCCTTGAATCACAAACCTGAGATACTTCTTTGATGACGGGTGAATAGGAACGTGGAAATATGCATCCTGCAGGTCTAGAGAGACCATCCAGTCTCCTCTTCGCAGGGCTGAAAGTACCGAGGCAGAAGTCTCCATCGAGAACTTTTTCTTTTCCACATATTTGTTCAGAATGCTCACGTCCAAGACTGGCCTCCATCCCCCGGATGCCTTTGGAACTAAAAACAGGCGGTTGTAAAACCCCGGAGAGGAAGGATCCTGAACCTCTTCTATTGCCTCTTTGTCCTTCATTCCTATCACCATCTGAAGAAGTGTCTCCCTCAGAACAGGGTCCTTGTACTTCGCCGACAGTTCCTTTGGGGAATTCGACAAAGGTGGTCTGTCCTGAAAAGGTATAATGTAACCTTTCCCCAAGACTGCTAGCGTCCAAGGATCGGCTTTCCTTATCTTCCATGCCCCTACGAAGTTTAGGAGCCTGGCCCTACAGATGTTTGGAGGACCTCGCTGCTACTTTGATTTCTTGAAAGATCTAAAGGAGGACCTTCCTCGCTTTTCTGCTGTCTTCCTTTTCGTTGGAGGACGAGAGGTGGAACCTCTCCGAAAGGGCACTACCGGAGTACGAGTAGTCTTCTTCGCTACTGGTACTGTTGGTCTTGATTTCTTGGAGGATTGTACTATAAGTCTTGGGTTGCCTTTTCAGCAAGAGACTTTGAAATCTCCTTCACCAAGTGCGAAGGGAAAAGGTGATCCGAGAGAGGAGCGTATAAAAGGGCTGACCTTTGTGAAGGAGAAAACGCTTTGGTTAGAAATGAACCAAATAATGATCTCTTCTTCACTATCCTGCTGCCAATAGAGATGACTTCTCCCGAACCATCCTGAACCGCCTCATCCATACAGGATAAAATGCAATGCAAAACTTCAAGGTTCTAAAACATCTGGTTCATTTGCCTTCTTGGCCAGCACTCCAAGGGACCAATCCAAGAAGTTAAAAACTTCTAGTAAATGGAAAAGTCCCTTGAGGTGCTGATCCATTTCTGACATGCTCCAATATGCTTTAGCTGTATTCAAAGCATGTCTTCTCGATGCTTCAACCAAGCTTGAAAAATCCGCCTCCGCGGAAGATGGAAGCATAAGCCCCATCGCTTCCTCTGTCCTTACCATATTCCCCTCCTACCTCCGAGCTTACATGGAGGAGTGCAAAAAACTGTCTTCTGAGCTTCCTTCTTCACCTTCATCCATTATTTAAAGATTGAATAGCCTCTTCATTGATCTGGCTGGTTTCATTTTTAAATACGAAGACGATTTAGGAACCTTCGTACTGGAGAACAGAGATCTCGGGGAAGGAGGAGCTGCAGGGCTTAGAGAGTCTCCAAATTCTTGCAGGAGAAGAGAGGCTAACACTTTGTAGTTAGATACCCCCTCATTGTTCGGGGTTTCTTCCTCCGACACTTCATCCAACTCCATCCTAGAAGGAGAGCGAGCTCTTTCATTAGACTCTTTGTCCGTAGACCTATTCCCTATAGGAGAAATACTCCTAGAAGGAGAGAGACTGACAGATCTAGAAGTTCTCCCTTTCTTATCCACCAAAACATCCTGAGACATGGAGGTTGAAACCGTAACCTTCGATGTACCAGGTTGCTTCCTTGCATTAGGGTTTCTACTTGTAGGAGACTCGCTATCCGAAGACTTTACATGAAAAGATTTTCTCTATTACCCCTTATAACTTCTCGCTCTTGCCGCTCTTCATGATCAGCTGGCGCCTTGCGCCGCTGACTGGCGCTTGGCTTGCTTGCTTGGCTTGGCGCCTCACGCTCGGCTAGCGCTTCGCGCCCTCGCTGGCTCTTCTTGCGCGGCTGGCGCCTTCGCGCTCGACTCGCGCTTCACGCCTGGGTTGGCACTTCGCGGCCCGTCTATCGCGTCGCGTCTGGCTGGCGCTTCGCGCCTGTATGTCTCTTCGCGGCCGCCTGGCGCTTCGCGCCTGGCTGGCGCTTCGCGCCTGGCTGGCGCTTCTCGCCTGGTTGGCGCTTCTCGGCAGTCTGGCGCATCGCGCCTGGCTGGCGCTTCTTGTCTGGCTGGCGCTACGCTCCTGGATGGTGCCTCGCGCCTGATTGTCTCTTCCTGCTTGTAGGAATTCTCATGCGCGGCTGGCTCCTCGCGCCTGGCCAGCTTCTCGCGCCTAGTCGTCTCCTGCGATATCGGATAGCGCCTGGTTGCCGCGTCGCGCCTGATTGGCGCCTCGCGCTTACGTGTTAGTTCTTTGCGGCTGATTGGCGCTCCGCGCCTGGCTGGCGCTTCGCGCTCGGCTGGCGCTTCACGCCTGGCTGGCGCTTCGCGCTGGCAAACTCGCGGGTCTGTGAAAAATAGACCCTTCATCCGAAGAAGAATCTTCTTTTCTGGGAGGTGATAGTAAGGGTTTTTTGACTTCTTCACAGGAAGATTAACATCCTTTCTTCTTGGAGGATCTCTCGAAAGAACCCCGACTAGAGAAGCAATAGACTCTTGCATATCCTTTAATATCTTCGTCGTTTCTTCTCTCTGGTCTAAACGAGAGGAAGGAGAGCCTTCTTTCTCCATTCCCCACGACTTATCGGGAGAAGCCAAAACCTTTGCTTTCTTAATCTCTGTCGGGGAGTCCTCCGAAAAACGTTCCGGACTCGAGTTTATGCCCGATTCTTCCCAGATCCTCTTCAAGGGACGAGAACGATCCGCTGATCTCCATCCTCTTTTAGGTGAGGAATTCTCCGATGACGAAAAACATTCACGTAGAACGCTTTTTCTAATGCGTTCTTTGGCAGTCTGTGACGTTACAGATTCTGCCGAAGAGACATCTGACTGGTGGGGATCCTCCATAACCTCCGTAAGGCTTTCGACATTCCTTCTCCTCTGGGCTTGGGAGCTTGAAAGAGGTCTAGGCCTGGGAGCGTTGTGAAGCCAATCAGACGCCTCCTCCACTTCACTGGGGAAATTCACATCACTTTCCACAGCACTACTTTGCTTACCTTCTATGGCAGCCATTTTACGCTCCATTTTCATAAGCGCAGCTTTAAGGCTTGCTATCTCCGAAGCAGAGTCCGTAGGATCTGCATTCGGAGAAGGACCTGAAATATTACAAGGAGCGTTCATAATGTTAGAGGAGGGTACAATATTACTCACCAAACCACTTGAAGATTGAGAGCTAGGCTTGGTTTTGGAAGATGACTTCCTTAACCGGTCTTTCTCTAATTTCCTTAAATAAGAAGTTAGAGACTTCCACCCTTCAGCACTCAAACTCTCACATTCATGACAAGTGTTATCCATCGAGCATTCATACTTCCTGCATATTTTACATACAGTGTGAGGATCAACCGAAGCTTTCGGCATTCTCACCTTGCACCCTTCATTCACACACATTCTCACCACACTTCCAGAATCAGACATCATGATGAAAATTCCAAGCCAAAATCCAAATAACGATCCACAAAAGCGTATGCCAGTACAACGATCCAAATACGTCACCAAAGGGTCCAAAACGATGATCAATTGTATCCAAAAACGAAATCCAGCCGGAGATACCAACAACGATGTTGCCAGTATGGCCGACAGAAAAAATCTGATGGAAAACGGGAATGGGTTCCTATTCCTGCCACCCAGCGGCAGCGCGGTGGATCACCTGACCTACCTGTAGCGTGTGCGCGAAATTCGAAATTCTGTCGGCGCGACGGAGTCAATAGCTATGTATATATCTGACAGGTAAGTTGAATGTATAAAAACTTTATGTAACGGCAAATTTAAAAGGGTGCAAACATTAGGACAATCGCACGAAAAAATTTATCGGAAGAGTTATCGCACGAACGTAAGGAAAAAGTTTTTTCATAAATTCACCATAAATCGAAATATTGTGCTAGAGACGTACAATTTGTTGCAAAATGAAGGCAAATGATTGAATATTACTATAATATAAGAATTTTAGCTTACAATTGCGTTTCTCGACCATTTCGGTAGAGTCAAAGTTGACCGAAGGTTGAAAGTTTTGCACTTATCGTTATTTATATGAAAATATTTCAAAACTGATAAAAGCTACAATCATGAGTAGTTTTTTGTTGTATTGTACATAAAATTGCGCACATTTTCATATATAATACTTCATGTAAAGGATAATTTAAAATGGTGCAAAAATTATGTCAAAGTGACGAAATAATTTTTGAGCTGTGTCACTGATACTTTTTAGTGCGATAAGAAAGAAATTCGCGCTTGCGCGCCTGCGTAGCGATTGTAAACAAAACAACGCCTTGATCCGTGAACTCCCAGCATCCCCCAAGGCGCGTGATTCAAAAGTTTTCGGTTGGTAGGCCTATAAGTATTTTTCCGCGAATTTTTAAAAAAACTTTTTTGAGCCGACGTATGATACGTCCAATCGGCATACGGGAGACATTTTGACTCGACGTTTAATACGTCCAATCGGCGTAAGAGGGTTAATAGTTATAATGCACTAAGAAGATTGTATTACAAATGACTAACGAGATGTGGTGTAGTGACTGGTCAATAGACCAAATCTCAAGAATTGAGATAGTTTAGCCAAGCAGTGGACATGAAGTAAGTATTCAGGCAGTATGAGAAGAAGAGATGAGGATGACTATTGGAAAGGCCCAGTGAAAAAAGGAGAAAAGGCTTATGAAGATCTGGACCAGCTGGGAATGTAGACAAAGGAGTCAAAGACACAAAAGAATAGTACAAAATAAAGATGAATGAGAACTTGTAAGAGGTTCCACCACTCTGAGGAAAACCTGGCCTAAAAACACTGATGAAATGAAGCGTAAGGTTTCCTGGTGGCTACATTCTCTGGTCAACCATTCCTTGTTCCTCACAACTCTTGTAGTGAGTAAAGAGTAGTCAGACATGCAGGATAATGATTGCTTGGGTCAATTATCTGCATTCTTTACTGAACATGCACTTGTTAAGTTAATGTTATGTAACCCAGTGCATCATTATTAGTGACCAATCAAGGCTTTATCTAGATATACAGGTCATATTTTTAACTTTTCAATTCTGTGGAGGACTCATCCGCATTTTAAGCCAGTGCAGATCCTTGCAGTCCTTGTCAAGTTGTAAGAAAACTTAAGGCAGCATCAGTGGTCACCATTGGTTGTTTGGTATTTATGGCCTGTGGGTGTTAGATTAAGCCTGCCATATTTGTGCACAAGATCTTGCTTGTTAAGTAGCCCATGATGACGCACTGAGGCAGAAGCCGTTAGTGCTATTTCATGTAGGAGATGGTGTGGTTTTACTGCATGTAAGCAGTGCACAGGTCATGAAAAAGTAGTGGCCTTATTTGGTACAGTTTTAATAGAACCAAACAAGTTTTCTTTTGTTTTCCTAAAAATCTTTTCAAGTTATTTCAGGTTTGTAATCTAAGAATCTCTCATACATAGTTTCATTGTGAAGCCTCTTTGTTGTAAGAAACGGCTGATCCCTGGTATCTGGGTGATTTTGTCTCAACTAGAACAATGGGTGTAACTAGACCCCAGATTGCCATGCTGTAATTTTTATACAGTAATTAATATTAACACAACTAATGGCAGTAGTTGGGGAATTTTAAGTCTAATACACTTTTGTGTCAATCTACATTCCTTTTCTCATTTTTGATAAAATTCTTCCAGGCTTATAAGAAAAATGTTACCATAAAGCTATCCCATTATCTGCAAGCTTCTTATGTTCTTGGTGTATTTGTTAGAACAACATAACACCACAAAAGAAAGAAAAGATAGCACGCTTACACAAGTGTCCACAATGGCTTAAATGTTTACCTTAAACACACCATAATATGTCTCCTAGTCCACTACATATGAACTATGCTTTTAGTTCTTAAAATTGATCGCCAGATATTATTCAGTTCATAATTTATTCCACAATAATGATCAGTTAAATTTTTCATGCTAAATAAAGGACAAAAGTAATTGATCATCCAATTCAGAAATTACATTATAGTGCAGTGCTGCTTTCTGCCATAACTTCTCAATTCTTTGCAAGCATGCATATTCAAGTTACAGGATAAGACAATAATAAGACTAATAACTACAAGAAATTGTAAGGAGAGTAATAAAGAACTAATTCTCATATATAGTAAAGTATGTATTCCACAAAACTAATAGCTATGCTAGAATTTAGAATTAGGAATTTTAAACATGAGTTAGTTATAGCATAGAATAAGAGGTTTTAAACTGCAATACATTTATTACTTAACTTTACAAGCTGTTTGCTGATGTATCCCAAAAGCAATAAACATTACTACAGTAGCATACTGTAGTAATGTTTATTTACATTACTACAGTAAATATATTTGAAATATATTTACAGTAGCATACTGTAAATATATTTCAAAAATATATTTACTCTCCGAGATAGTGCTATTTTACTTTGACACATTTATTGGAATTAAAGGAATATTAATTTAACTATCTAGTTCCTAAAATGAAGATAATTCAAAGCAAAACTTTATACGGTAAAAGTTGTATAAGATTTTTGTATCACTACTTGAATTGGTAAAAGTTGGTAAAAGGTTGCATCCACAGAAGGGAATTGAAAAGCAGCATGCTTTTCTATACTTTCAAAAATATTTGCCACAAGTAAAAACATGACAGACTTCTACAAGCACATTCATGTTGCTCACATTAACATGCACATACTGAATTGTGTAGTAGTGCTAATTTGCCATTAACAAGGCAAAAATAACCTTCAAAATAAAAGCAAAATTAGGACAAGTTTAAATTAGGTAACAAGGGATGTAAAGCCCTACAAAATGTAATACAGTACTGTAGACTGATGTGAGAAGTTCAATCTATTATCCATTTGACCCTATGAACAGTCAACTGACAAGCTTTTAAATACATACCCAATATGTACTAAAAATAAACAAAGTTCTGAGTCAAATTAGTATTCCTGCATAACTCATTGTATTATTTGATCATCCTTTGCTCATTTGCATGGAAAAGCCCACAGCTTTGATCACAAATCTTGCAGTCTATCTTCCTGGGTTTTGGCCTCAGAACATTGTCATTGGTCCACTATATTCACTTTCAAATCTCCAGGGTTTTCAAGCAGTCAATATACAGTAGCTCCTATACTAGACACTGTGGATGTGGGTATCAATAGGAATTTGCTTGCATAGTGGAAAATTAATCTTTGTTCATACCCGAACAAACCTTCGGTCTTAACAATAGGAAAATTTCTAGTGCCTAGGTAGATCCCGTTAAAATGCAGATGAAAAGCAAGGAATCTTGTGAGATCTGGCAACGTGTGCACATATCAGGTGAAAAGTGGTCAAGGACCACACACCCACACCAGTGTTCAGTTTTTCCTTAACCACTTTGTCTTATTGTGCAATTAAGGCAGATGTTAACTTTTAGTTCATTCTCATAGAATACACATTTATTTGCATTAATGCACAGCTCTCTAGTTATGTTAAATCATGCTGTTCTTTTGGGTATCTAGCAGAAGTGAGCATTACCACAACCTAACACATAGCCTCCCTAGACTAGTGGGACATCTACTTTTCTGGTCCCATTCACCCACTTTTCTAGATGTACTAATCTGTTCTGGTTTCACTCTCGTTGTGGAGTTTTTTTTTCAGACGTGATGTTCAGTCCCTGGCTCTGCAGATCAAACTGGAGAATTCAGATTTGTTGCCATCCACCAAGGCAGTTTACAAGGGAATGTTCTTCCTTGCAGTTAGTTTACCCCTTAGGTGACAGTGTGCCAACCCTCAGGATCAAAGACTTGAGTTCCTGAATCAGCCTTGCTTCTATATTTGCTGCCTTTGCTTCTGCTGGCTCCTGTTGGATGGCAGCCTCTTCAGCAGTCGGAATTCCACAACAGCAACTGCTCTGCCAGTTCCTCTGGACCTGGATCTTACTATGTTTTAAGGTTGCTTGTACAACGGCTTCGAGTTTCAGTACATCATCTTATGCCTCCTGGCTGTGGATTTTTGCTTGGACTGAGACAAGACATCATCATCAGGCCTTGGTTTGTTCTGGAAGTGCACAACACAGTGGCAGATGCTCTCAGCTTAGCAGGGTGCACCAAGTTCTCCAAGCAGAATAGTATCGTCACTAGAATATTTGCAAGGCCCTGTGACAGATGTGGGAAAGTTCAAAGTTGGATCATAAAATTAGTGCCTTTCTCCCTTCCCCATTATCTTCACTTGGAGCTTGGCACAGGAGAATGCAAATTATTATAGCTTATCTGCAAGAATTGTGTGCTTAATTTTCTTTGAAATGGTCTATTTGTGCAAATGGATGTGTGTGGTACAGATAAATTATACAATCACGTTCAACCCCCCTACAGGTGACCAGAACCTCCAACTCATGGCTGTAAGTTAGCTTCCTGTGTTACTCTGACATGGAACTGTACCAAGCCGCCTACTTGGAAAAGGAGATCAACACCCAGACCCAAAGGAAATGGAAAACAAATGAACACTATAATCGGCCCTCAATTTGAAAATCTGAAAACTATCACCATCTCTTGCAGTTAGTAAAGGAATAGCTGGGTCTAAAATATTTCTCGTGTGAAGAATTGATCCTCCAAGTTGGCAGCTGTTCCAGATCTACATAAGCAGACACTGGACTAAGCTTTTTTTTTTTTTTTAATGGTTCAAACGAACTGCACTGCACTGAACCCCATTTTGAACATCACTGTACCCCATCATACTCTTAGTCTTTCTCCACACAATCACCTGTCCACCAGTGCCTCAGTGATAAGTTTTGAGATTTCCTTTTGAGACTAGACAATAAGGGGAGTTGAACTTTCACTTCAGCCAAAGTAACTGCCATATAACCCGAGTTTCTAAACCCAAGAAGAATGCTTGTACGAATAGAAGACTGGTGCATAAGTTCACTTCCTTTGTCAAGTCTGCAAGGTGAACTGCTAACTTCTTTGTGCGGCACTGACGTACAGGTGAAAATGTGGAGGTAGGAAACTAAGTTAGTTCGTGGGATAAAAGCCAATGGCTTTTGAGTTGAGTGGATTCAATAGGTACAGCAATTATTCAGTCACATGCTGCAGGTGTCTCAGTAGTGTTAACCTTTTATATTCTTAATTCATTAAGAGTTGTAATAAGTTATGACAGTTTTCATCATGTCCCACAGGGAAGTTAGAAAATGTACATCATACTTGACAATCTGGTTATATGGTTGAGTCATTAAAACTAAAATGATGATGACATTTCAAGGTTATTATGAGGTTCTAAATTCAAATGGATTATTCTGCAATCTATCTTCCCGAGTGTGCACAATAACTGTTATTAACTGCCATCATTATCATTACAGAAAACAAATATCCATAGTACCCCACTTGACCCATAATAATGCATTCACTAAGATCACCCATATGCTGAAATGACAATGATGGCAGGAATGACAAACCAATTTGCAAACTGACGACTAGTTGGAATTTAACATGCTTTTGACGACTAGTTGGAATTTAACATGCTTTCTATGTTTAATTTCTCTGATAAACAAAAGAGTAAAATATGGTACATTACAGATCCTCAATAGCTGAAGCCTCCATTAGCTGAAACCAAACATGTTGTACCTATACTGTTGGTAATGTTTACATAGAATTTATAAATCTAAACAAGTTGGCATTCATACAGTACAATGCTGTATACGGCGATAGAAATATGTCCATGTATTCCTTATATCTTTGTAAAAGCAAACTTCTGCCAAAGCTGTTAAAATGCAAAAACTTGCAAGTAACAAACCACTGTTATGAAAATGAAAGACTGTAAACACTAACCTCAAATATCCTTGTGTTTGTAGTGAAAAAGACCTAAATATTTGTGTATGACACATTCAAAGCACATTTTTACTTGAAGTGATACTGAAAACTTGTAAATTACAACTTTTACTACCGAGAAAGAAGAAAAAACAAAGCTATGAATGTGTCAGCATTTTGGGGGGGAAAGTAATGAATTTATTCCACATTTTGAAGTGAATGGGACAACAATTCCAGCAGAGACTTACACACATTTATTTACTATTAGATTACAGGTCAGTCTTTATAAAGTCTAGATTAGCAGTGTAAAAAGCTGTTTTATAAAATGTTAGTATACTTTTACAACGTACTATCTAAATCCACTGTCACTTGTATAACACACTGGGATGCTACAAAGGTATGCTTAACCACTGTGCAGTATCTAATCATCTTTTCAGTTTTACAAACTTCAGTGTACAGTTAAGCAATCCTATATAATTAAAAGGCCTTACAAAACACAAGTTGTTTACTAATATATAAATACTGTATATATTACAATAGTATATTAGTTTTTCTACAACACCACTTGCATGCTTGCATGCACTGTACCAGTGGTGAATAGTCATTGAAACTACTGTTCACCATTTTCAAAACTTGGTAAAGCTGTAAGCAATAAATTTTTGTTAAATTCTCCTAAATGGTTTTCTTGAGTGTATATAAAGTATAATGCCAAAATCTAAAATGTTCCTACAAGATACCCAGTACCACGTGTCTTGGAAACTTCAGTTCCTCAGGATAAGCTTCTGTTCTGTGACTTCCTCAGGTTACAAAGAAGGCACAGAAGTTTTATGGTTAAAATGTCCACAAATTCGAATGTCTAAAGATGCGCTCACACGGTCGAACAATGCCCGACGAACAAACATTGTTGCCATATCAAAGGCGAAGCAGGATGACGTCAAAAGCGTTGAAACGAGGGAAGAAGATCTGGCAACAAACTGTGGTACCAGTTGAAGTTGTATATCACTGTTCTTACTCTGCTCACAAGGCAAACTCTGGTAAGCAATTGTTAATTGGTAACAATGTTTGTCCGTCAGACATTGTTCGACCGTGTGAACGCACCCTAATAAGCACTGTCCAAATGCTTTAAAATCATCCTCATACACTCAAATCATCACAAAATCTTTGTGATGTGGGAGGACTACAAAATCATCAGAGAAATGGATTATGTACATTGCTGTGTGTGTTTGTCACTTACCAGGAAAAGCAAAGCTGAGCAAACCATGAGCAGCAAATGATATATAACCAACTATGACAGTCCAGTGTTTCCAAGAAAAAATTGTAGTCTAATTCTTAAGAATGGTTCATTAAATTGATCTCTTTAGCACAAACTACAGTGGAACGTCTAGCTTCTCAACAATGGTAACATGAGTAATCTGTGATCTTGTTTTACAAATAGGCAACTTTTGAAAATGAATACATCAGAATATCAGACAACCACCACAGATTATTATTGTGCATATAATGTACTATGTCAAGTGTACAAGGTGATTTGATATAAACAAGTGCACAAGTATAAAAATGTAAAAAAAACAGTTCATAGCATCATACTTGTTCCATTAGTACAACTTCCATAAAATCAAGCTGAAAATTTCATTAAATACAAAACAATAGTGTTTGGAGACTACTAACTACATGAACTGGTGATTCAAGCTAAAGGACAGTGCTGGAAAGATATTGATAAGGCAGCCTTGACGGTCACAAATGAGATGAATTTTGTTTGATGTATCAAAGTTTAACTGTCCATGATGACTAAATAAGAATTTTGTTTGATGTATCAAAGTTTAACTGTCCACGTTGACTAAATAAGGCTCCTAGGCCAAGAGCCAAGAACTTGCTTATTATATAAATTCCCTCCTAGTAACTCTCCAAACACAGAGTAACATTTGAGATAGCAGCTCCCCAAAAACAGTAGTCATCAAACAGCCCCCCAAAAACTGTAGTCATAACCAAAAGTGCATCCTCAAGCATTCTACATGAAGCCACACTTCAGCCCTCTGCTAACCTAAGCCACAAATTTTACAAAACACAACCTCGTTACCTTGCTACAGTACAAAGCTAAAAGGCAAAATGGTAAAGTCACAAGTTAAAAATTACGGGATAGCTTTTATCCCAAAAAGTCTTCCCAGGAGTAACCCAGGATTTTTACAATGTTACACCTCCTTAAGGATCTTCAGTGCTTTCACCTTATGGACAATTCAAAATGTAATCCTCCCCCTTCATGAACCTATGACCTGTCCTGACCAAATGTGTGTTAAGAAAATGGCTTCCAACAAGTAATCTAGAAGAGATCTAAATATCCAAGATTACAGCATTTCATTATCAAAATGGAACACCAATGTTCTGGTATGTCAAGCATATCTTGTGAGTACTACCAAAGGTGATATGACAGAGGCAGCTGCAGAACTTCTACATACAGCCTGTCTACACAAAACTTTGAGTGATACCGTCAACAACCGGTCTCCCTTCACTTTTGCTCCAGTCTGGTAATTGCAAAGTTTACCTACTTAAAGTAAAAAGATCTAACATTTTTATGTAACTTCAATCCAGATTTACAAAAAGCCCTTCATATCACTAGATAAGGAGATATAGTCACAGTTCAGAAAATTTTTTGGCCACACAAACTGGAAAAAACATTAACAAGGTCAAGTTAGACACCAGGCCTTACCAGAATTACCAGAATTATTTGATTTTGAATGAGATCAACTGAAAACAAGGTTTAAGCCTAGGAAACAAGATAATTAATTGAAAGAAAGAACGCATAAAAAGGATAGACCAAGAGCAATGCAGCTGAAGCCAAAGGGACACTTCAAAGAAACACCATTCCTGTCTATGTTATGATGTATGGCACACCGTAAGCAGCATCCCACAACAGGGATTTCACCTTGTAAAAGGCGATCGTTGGCACATAGTCTACAGTGGTAATTCTTGCTTCAATGGTACCAAATAGCCTCCATGTGTAACCTCCTCATATGGAAAGACTATCTTCATTTTATGGAATCAATTAGTACAACTTTAGCGCAAAATTCTGAATCATAAGAAAATTCCATAAGAACCAAGAATACCAGAAGCTGACCTGCAAAAATCTACTCCTCTTCAGATAATTGGCACAAATTTTGCAGACTGAACAGTAGAAGAGCATGATGACAAGGATCTTCCATGTGTGTCACTTCCATAAAGGGGGGGGGGGGTTGGAAGTGACTAAAATTGTAATTTTTGATTATGTATGATTCACTTCCTGGTTACAGATGGTTACTACTACTGCCACACTAACAACCTAGTCAAAGGAACACTCTCTCTCTCTCTCTCTCTCTCTCTCTCTCTCTCTCATCTCACCTCTCTCTCTCTCGTCTCTTCTTCTCTCTCTCTCTCTCTGATATCCAGATGATTCTTTTCCCCATGCACCCAATGATAGTGCGTTTTAAAACGCAAGAATACGAGCCAAGAACAATAATTGTTCATATGGTGTTTTTACATTGCACGGAACCAGAGGTTATTCAGCGACGAGACCAACGGCTTGACGTGACTTCCGAACCACGTCGAGAGTGAACTTCTATCACCCCAAGTACACATCTCTAACTCCTCAATGGAATGCCTGAGAATCGAACTCGCGGCCACCAGGTTCACAGGCCAACACCAAGCCGACCACGCCACTGAGTCGCTCCAAGAACAATAATAATACCCCTGAACCTGGTGTCACTCTGGACTTCATTAGACTGCCCAGTTCCTGGAGACACTAAAATCCCCAAGTTCTAACCAAAAATGGTAAATAAGCTCAAGACTACAGAAAAGACTAATGAAAGGCTACTTCACCGCACCTTTGTCTCCTGTGAAAATGACAATTTTTTTCTCAGGTCCCATGGTAAAAAAACAATAGCAACAACCTTTAAATTAATATCGAGCAGTAGGTTGAGATTCTGTTACAATTACTGTTATTCAAAGAAAACTCATAATCACATGAGTCAATAAAATGGAAAAGTAAATCCACAATAGTATGTCTGTTTGATTTTGTTATTTAAAATATAGTGCAGAAAGCTTTCGATGACCTGCATGATTGACAAGGACGACCGTGCAGGTCATCGAAAGCTTTCTGCTTTTATATTTTAAGTAACAAAATCAAACAGACATACTATTGGGGATTTACTTTTCCATTACTGTTATTGCTAAACAGATCAGTCATTCATCTCTTCAAGCTGTTACAGTACTGCACTTAACTACAATGATCCACTAACACCACAATCTGCTGAGAGTCCTGTTGTATTTGTCAGTTTGTAGAGCAGAATTATTGAAAAAATTCCAGTAATAAAATACAACCAGTTTATCAACGAACAAATTCATGATAATGCACTTCTTTTTAATGTTCCAGTACATGTATAATTTTTATGCAATATTGTACAACATTAGTAAAATTCATCACTTTAAAATGCCGTTCGGTGTACTGGGAGCTAGATGCTTCTAAAGGACACCTTCCTGAGCTGTATCAGTAAAATAGTTCTGATTAAACTATGTAGTCTCGAATATAGAAGACAGCACATAAATTTCTTATCTTCGGAATGGAAAATGTACCGCAGATAATCAAGTTTAAACATTTCCACATTAAAACTACATGCATGTTCAACACTGCAAATTAAACTTTTGCACTGGTCACTTAATACCTTCAATACTAACATGCTACAAGCATAAAACCTGCAACTATGTGATATGCTCCAAGCACCCTTCACCATATTTAACATTAAATTGTAACAATGATTTTACTACCTCATTAATAACATAACCATCAGTTCTTAATTTTCATTGTTTACCTACCATTAAAAGAGGCACTTTCATCACCTTACTTCTGCTACCCATCTCATCAATGGAAAAACGCAATGCTAGTAGTATTAACATTAACTGTTCGTATCCTCTTACAAATCTACTTAACACTCTTACTTCCCAGTTCACCTCACAATGTTCTAACATGAAAAAATGCCCACAAATACAGAAGTTCCAAAAAACACCAAGAACCAACCTATTATTATACTGTTGTTATTGCAAATGGTTATAACAAGCAAAGCAGTGATACTGATAAAATATGGGTGGTATTTTTGATGAGCAAAGTCTTGATTACATGCACTTTTTACCATCTGGAAACCAGGTGTCTGTGGCAGTCAATATGAATTAAAAGTGTCAATGATAAATTTGGTACATGTCTGTGAAATACCAAAAATGTTACAATTTTGCATATTCATACTGGCAACTACAACCCTACTTTTAACGCTATTTAGACAGGTGAATGACTTTCACATTTGTTAGCTGTTATATATAATCTCATTAAAAGCCACTGCTAAGATGCATTCATCACCTGAATTGTAATTCAAGTATCTTGAACTGCTGAGAATGGCATCGTTCACTAAAAAGGAGTAGTCATTAAAAGAAAATTGTCAAATGCCAAGAAAATTACCAATCACGAGAGAACTGAGTATTTTTATCTTGCAGAAAGCAAATAATATGCCTGTAACATTAATTTCTCACGGGAACACCCTTCACAAATGCAAAATAGAAAGAGGCAGAGGAAAGGAAGTAAAAATGAAGAATCCAAATGCAAAATAATTGAAAAGAAAAGCACCCTAGTCTTAAAAAATAACCACTGTAACATGCTAAGGAATATCACCCACTTACAAAAACACTACTGCTTTGCCTCTGATAACCGATTGGATATGTATTATAGTCTTCAAATTAATAACCAAAAATGTTTTAATCCCATGAACAAATTACATCTCATAAGAAAGACACTGGAAAATCACACCACATATTTAATACGTACACACCTTTCTTTAAAACAATTTCTTTTCACTCTAACACCGCTACAACAATAACAAGAACATTCTCTACACCAGTACGCAACACTCCTAAATATAAAAACTTGTAAATGAGGCACAGTGAAGATGACCATGTAAACTTAAGGCATATATACTAGCTGTGAATAGTATAGTATAGATGAAATCTTACATTAAGTTGACTAAATTTCTAATGATCTTCATGGATCACAGATGAAAGAGATAAGGTATGCAAGCAGAAAAAATATGAAATTGAACAGTAAAGTAGATGCAGTTTTCTTTGTGCGGCAGCTCCAAAAGTCATAGAGAAAATTCTGACTTTAAAATAATAAATAAACACAAAGCACACTTAATAGTCTCAAAGAAAACTGTACTGAAAAAACAGATGTGTTATTATAAAGAAAAATTTACTGAAAAACTAAAACTAGTCAGATTACCAATAATGGTGATTGTCACTAAAGTCCATCACTCTACGTAATATATCAAAACCCACAAGACAATTGCTAGTACCCCATACTGTCAAACAAGATAGTAATAGTACATGGATGGTCCAAAATCTCGACCCTAAGGGATATACCCTAAGGATATACTATCCTGAAACTCGGACCACGGTACTTACTCTCATTCTTCATATTCACAAGGCCTGAACAAGGAGCATACAGCCAGGAGACTCACTGTTACATAAAACAGTAAATGGCTACACAGTGATTTTCATAACAATATGTTGGTGATATTAATTAACCGATCAGGCAATTGAGGAGGTTTACATGTCAGTAATATCTATGAAAAGATTATAAAAATTAACTGTCAGTAGCACAGCAACATTGAAGATATTTCAGAAGCACTTTCAGGATACATTTGCAATATCAATGCAGTAAAAGCATAAACTTTACCTCATATGTAAGGGGCGCCTATGTTAATTAAACCAAGGCTACCAACAGTTAGAAGAGCAAACCATTGGCACAGTAAACCACAAAAAATACTATGTATAAAATAAAGTTTTAGAATTTGTGAACAGAATACCCAGAAAAGAGGATGAGTTAATGAATTTAAGAGACTGATATATTTAAACTGTATAGACGATAGTTTTTAATCAAGGGTGAAAAATGTAAAGGAAAAATGTGGGTAAAAACTAACGATAGCCAAGGAATTGAAGTAAAACAGAGTTGCATCGAAAGGAGAGAGGAATGCAATCAAAAAGTCTTTTGCCTGTAATACATTTCCCAAGACATATACCAGATTAATTGTAGTTCAGATAATACTATAAAAAATTCACTAGATACTCCACTTAGATAAATCAAAGTAGGAGTCCAATTTTTTGGTTTCTTTCTAAATAATCTGGTTGCTTTCCCATCCATTTTTTAAGCATATTTTGAAACTATGGATTTTTAGCACTGAACACTTAAGCGATCACTACCAGCATTACAGCAAAATTACAATAAAACGTCAAAAGTTATAGTAATCCACCAACTCAACCACCTCTTACAACATTCCAAAATGGACACTGCAACCAATGCACACATCCTCCCAGTTCGTAACATGTTTAGTTAGTCAAACATGAAAACCACTTCCAACATTACAACTAAATGTTTTCTTACTAAAAAATATCTACAATACTATCCAAACAATTTGGGATTTGTTCTGAAAACTCAAAACGGCTTGAAAGGAAAATATTTAAAAAAACCACTCAATTAATATTTTCCTCAGGAATCATTTGCTGAATTATTGGATTTTTACTTTAATAGTTAAATGGAGTCTACTGACGATTCTGAAGTCAATAGAAAATCACTGGGCCTCAAACCTCCTCTAAAATCCTAATACAAAAACTTCTTTAGAACCAGCCTCTCTACCTTCAATCATCCACACAAACTGCACTGCTACAGATGCTTTAGAAAAATACCAAAACTATGCATTATATTACTGAATAAAAGACACTTTGCAGTTCCTAAAATCACAAGGGACATGTCAGTAAGTTATTCATTAACATATTCAATAAAATTTAATTTATCCAGGCCATTTCAAATTAGATACAATACCATTTTAAATTGAGATACAATAATAACCGAGGTGATTTTCCAAAGTGATATCTGTTGTACATTAAGGTTCCACTGGGTAATAAGCATGACGCATTTCTAATCAAGGCTTCTTTGCCGTCTTTCACACAAACAGCAAACCGAACAACGTGCAAGTAATGGGTAGGTCTATTCCCAATGTTGAGGGGATAGCCTATCTCTTCTCTGCAGTCAAATATAGTACCCTTACTACATAATAAAAATGTGTATACAACTAATATTAAGGCAATGATTTGCAGCTTGACTTTCTTGCACAAACCTTACTATTGACAGCCTCTCGGTTAGTATCCTGCCTGCTGTGAAATAACCTTTGACATATCACTTAATCCGACATTCAAGCCACTTAATACACCTTAACACATTCAGTCCACGTAGATTTCACTAACATACGTGTAAACGATTTGCCACATTCACAAAAGCTTTATCAAATTTTTCACTGGCGGATCAGTTTTCCATTATCAACAGTCACTTTAATAGAGACCAGATTCGCGTAAGATACCATCAAATATATCGGTTCATGTGTTTCTCCGAAGAGTATGTATTGCATAGTATTTATAATGACGTGTGACTAGCTTTTCACACAAAAAAAGTCTTCAGAATGGATTTTGTGTTACTAACAAACAGCTAACTACACCTGCTAATGCTTAGTCCACAAACAATAAGAAACAGGTACTTGAAGCTTGCAGAAGCTTTAATGTCATTGAAATTACATCTTCACTAGTAGCTGTGTTTATATAATGCATTATAGTATTGCACTTTAGCTGCTGAAATGTAAATACTGTACACTGTTTTGATTATCACGCCCTTAAATACTTGTCTGTGATGCCTGTCTCATGCATTCTTGTTTCCTATACCCAGGTGGACATTTCTGTGACATGTTTCATTTCCACCTTGGACATCAAGATCTTGACGTCCTTGGTGGTTGGGGAAGGTGCAGAGTAGGTGGAAGAAGAGGAAGAGATAGAAGATTGAGAGAAAGAAGAAGATTCTACAGATGATACCTCAACCATATCACTACCACTTTTATACAGTAGCTGGAAGTCTTGCTGAAATCAGAAAGGTGCATCTTTAGACATTGGAAATTTGAGCAGGATGGATGTAGATGTGAAGGTAAACTATTTTTATAGACAGTTAAACAGGTTAACGAAAGCCTCTCTGATAATATAATGTTAAGAGTATTTTTTAACACTATAAATGAAAATGACCAAAACCTTTTAAAACTTGGAATAATACATCTTCATTCTCATCACACACAGCATCAGATTACCTACTGCATATACAATAACACTTCATAACCTTACCTCTGAAGAAGATATGAAATCTCAAGTGGAATTTTTGTTTTGCTTTAAAAATACCAACTTTTGAAAGATCCATCTACCTAACCAACGGTAACCATGGAAGAAATTTTACTTCACTTGACTTTAAAAGCCAAACCAGCATTTTCAGTAATAACTGTACAATGACAATTTGAAGTCCAAAATTAATTAACTTGGTAGTCTAAATAATACTAAATATTGAGAAGTTTCACTCCTATCCATTACTTTCTGTTTCTCTACCTAAAAAAAAAAAACACAGCCCTGAAGTCTTTTCAATAGATGACTTTCTGTTATGACATCTCATTTTTCAAATGCAATAATAGAAACCCTTCTAGTGCTATTCTGGGAGCAAAGGCTCCCATTAGAATTAGATGCTAGCTACAGTAGATATAGAACTATCTTAGAAGCTTTGCCATCTTCATCCGCTAGTTAGCCCTGAGCTGAAAGACTGAAACATACAAGACTTATGAAGAGTGGTATTGAAACTAAGACCTACACTAGTTCTAGTGTATAGCATTTTGACATATGAATGTCAAAATTAACTACAAAAGCTTTCTTTGTACTATTGCAATAAAAATTCCAGACCATCCTAGCAGCATAGGTTTGTTTTTCTGACAGCCTAACATTTATTCGCTCTTAAATATTAAGTCCTATTTAGATATAATTCATTTAGTGTTTAACAGAAGTATAGAGTATACTATTGATTTGAGTTTTTCTTTTGTATATCTTAGATATGAATTCATTTCATTCTTATTTTTATATTTACCCATTCCTTTATAATGTAGCATGTCTAAAATATATTATTCATAAGCTTTAACCATTCACGTGTCTGAATTTGATATCTTGAAAAAATATATACTATATACTTATAAAAGAGACCACAATGCATTATATTTTTAATTCTCTCTCTCTTAATTGAACTGTGCCAAATATGAGGTTATTTTTCCCTACAGACCATTATAGGCATTAACAGCTTCTAAAACACTGACACCAGTCAGTATAGGCAATATACAGCCTATGATTTGATTTTCCCTTGTTGCACATTCATTCATCCTGGCATATTGAGTTACTGTCGACCCCATTTTCCTCGTCTCATTTTAGTCCAGAGCTGAAGTACTTTACCACTTCCCTGATGGTCTCATTTTAAATCATGGGGGTAGTTTTGCACAATCACAAGTCACTTAACATTTACACTAGAAAAATGATATTGTTATGATACAATAAAGTTTTATACATACTTACCTGCAGATATATACGATTAATGGCCCACCCAGCCTCCCCGCAAGAGACAGGTGGTAGAGAGAAAAAATTCTGATAGAAAACGGGAATGGTTCCTATTCCTGCCACCCAGCGGTGGGACGGTAGATCACCTGACCTACCTGTAGCGTGTGCCGCGAAATTTGAATTTCTGTTGGGACGACAGAGTCTAAAGCTAAGTATATATCTGCAGGTAAGTATGTATAAAACTTTATTGTATCATAACAATATCATTTTTATACATTCAACTTACCTGCCAGATATATACTTAGCTGATTGGCACCCTCGGTGGTGGGTAAGAGACAGCTAAATACTGAGTAGACAGGTAAACAACATACGTTGTAGGTAATAAATAAATAAAACCTTGGTTCCTATCTGTTTAGACGGAGGGTTGACTACCTAGCTATTGCTTAGGAGTCTACTCCGTCTCAAGAGCCTCAGCAAGGATGTGACCTATGGCTAAGAGTTCTTGTAGGTCTGTCAATGGGGTCTTATCCACTTACTCAACAGAACCTAATGGCCTTTGTCAATGGGGTCTTATCCACTTAAAATGACAATACACCTATGCCTAGTGGCATAATTAAGGAGCACAACACCGATCCCGATCACCTGATTCTAACACGAGGGTTGGTGCTTAATTTGAAAAGAGTTATCCCCAAACTCCTTTCAAACAACCCCAAGAAAAAACACTACGTTAAATAAAATTAACTCACTAGTTAAGGATCAGTGTCGGCTCCCTCTCCCAGCAACGTATCTGCAGACACGTATAAACCAAGAGAGAAGAATCTCTCTTAGGTTAACTTGACATCCTTCGTGTAATGGGAAGTCAACACAGAGTTGCATCTCCCGTCCTCCCGTTGTGAACGAGCTAATATGTCCTTTATGACATATTGTTATGGAAAGAACAAGAATTCGCAAAAGCTCGCACTTCATGCGCTTTAATTCTCAGCTGTTTGAAGGAATCATCAAGTCACTTATGAAGTGCTTTAGAGATCACACTTGTCTCAAAGAAGACCAGGGTGTTCTTTGACATGGATCTCTTCTGGATGAAGCCTGAAGCCTGTCTGGCGCCTCGCGCCTGGCTGGCTCCTCGCTCCTGTCTGGCGCTTCTAGCTCTTCCTTCGCATTGCGCCAGGCTGGCGCTTCTGGCGCACTGTGCTAGGCTGGCGCTTTTTTGGTGCCTGGCACCTGGCTGGCTCCTCCCCACTTGCTGGAGCTTCGAGCTTGGTAGAGTCTCGAGGCTGTTTGGCGATGTCCATCTCGGACACTCTTATCTGTCTGAATTGCTCGCCTCTGGCGCATTTGCGCCAGGTTGGAGGCCCTCTCCTCCTCCGCATCAGACAATGACAGTGTCCCTTCAAACTGTCTGCCTCTGGCGGTTTTTTGCCTGTTTTGGCATTTGGCGCCTGGCTGGCGCTACTCTGTCCGAAAGTCCTGAACAACCACAATAGTTCATTAGGAGACTGGAGAAGGGTGGAAGAAATTCTTCCACTTTGAGCTTTTGGCCTCTAGCCAGGGGAGGTGATTGTAGTCAGCTACATCCAGTAGACGATAGGATACCTAACAGTACGAGAGAGAAGAGTCTTCCTCCGAGGAGGATCCTTCATGAGTACTTCTGTTGCTAACAAGATCTCTTCTTACATGTTGATGAAGTTTCTCGTTGCAGAATCTTCCTCTCCTTGCCGAAGGAAGGGAAGAGCCTGGAAGTCAAAGGAGACTCCGAGCTGAAATTGGGCGGACCCCTGATTTCTTAGCTTTTATTATATCCCTCTGAATACCTTCTAGGAAGCATTTCGAGCCCTCATCGCACCCCAAAGACCCTGTAGGCAAACGTTTAAACCATCTCTTCTTCTGTAGATGAAAATGTAAGTACCCTGTCTGGACAACGAGAAAACTATCTGAAAGCGTTGAGTCAGGAATAGAGGGTTTTAGTTCTTTTGCCAGACATACTATGCTGGCAAGAACCCATTGCCGAGTCTCCATTGAATCTGATGCGAGATTCCAATGCACAAAAAAAAAATTCACTTGTCTTCTTGGTAGTTTAGGGCCCAGAGAAACAAAGAATTCCTTCATAAAATCTTTAAGAAGTTTGATGAGGAGCAGTTCCATCTTGTCGGAAAATGGAATCTGTGGCCACGAAAAGATCCCATCCGAAGTACATGATATCCTACTCTTGTCGTATTGAGGTAGCGTATAAGATCCCGAAGATCTTAATCCTCTGCTATCTCTAATTCCCCTTGTAGAGACAGAGTATAGCCTTTTACTGCGTTCTTTGATAGCAGATATATACAGAGGTGATTCCTCCCTCTGAAAGGGAAGAAAAACCGCTATGAGGTTCACAGAGGTATCGGAAGAGGCCAGTTTCCTCATTCCATCTAGCA
>NC_087214.1:67760602-67794909 GCF_015104395.2 Macrobrachium nipponense
TTCCATCTAGCACGATCTGCAGCAAATTTATTTCTTGGCTATGACTCATGTCATTTACCTTGAAAAATCCTCTCATTCATGTCCACTTCCGGTCAGTCTGCACGTAGACAGACTCAGAGTGGAGAGGTTGTTAAGGTCCATTTATAATAGATACTGATAGAATATCCAGACTCTTGGAAAAGCCTTCCGAAACATGCTTTGAGAAGAACGTGACCTCCGTGAATCCACCTCTCGAAGGCCAACATGGGGCGAAAAAAAGCATCTCCATCTCTCCTCTGACTCCATTAATTATCTTAAAATATCTGTTAAGAATTTATATATATATATATATATATATATAATATATATATATATAATATATATATATATATATATATATATATATATGATAGATAGATAGATAGATATAGATATAGATATAGATATAGATATAGATAGATAGATAGATTGATAGATATATTATATAGATACATATTATATTATATATATTATATACTATATATATATATATATATATATATATATATATATATATGGGGAGGGGGAAAAAAGACTAATGTTTATTCCCTTTCAAACTGGATGGCATATATTGCTACCTTTCTTGGTTTGAGAATAAGGAAGCATTCTAGAGGAAGCTTCTTCGTCTTCAACATTGCGAAGAGATGTATGAGGAAGACGTATCGCAAGTTTCCACAACTCTCTTTCCAACTAAGGGTAGACAGACGTAAATAGTAATTATCGAAAAGATTCACACGGACGTGCAACCTTGTACAGCGAACCTCTTAAGGATCGTTACGTTCCGTGTCTGTGTTCCAAACAGGTTCTCTCTTGTTAATGCGAAAAGGAGATTCCCGGTTCTCCTTGAGATATGAGAGAGCTGTGGAATTGGCCTAATTGCATTTAAAAAATAAAACCTTTCGTCCTTCCCTGGGATCGAACCCCTTTCCCTTTATTCAAATTAGACGGGAACGAAATCGGGAACGAATCGTGACTTTACTTAGCCTGCTGTCAGAGAGAGGCTACTGAACCCTTTGGTTAACAACTCGCTATATCGAGAAAATATCAAGTCCACTAAAATGCTTGCAATTCTTTCAGACTATGTGTCAGAACATCTGTACCTCTGTCATGGTACCCGGCGCCATCTTATATGTTATTTCCGTTTCTTGGTAGGAAAAAAAAAAAAAACCTTATAGTCGTAATATAGTCCATTCAGGGAAACAAACTTCTGCCATGAAGAAAACGGTTCCCATTAGACTCATCCATCTCCTCACTGAGCATGCTCCGTTCTCTAATAAGGCTATGCTTTCGTAGGCATGAAAGCATTATATAATATAGTGCTCTACCTTGGTAGAATAATCTATAATTCTGTTACATTGCGGTAAACAGCATTGAAAGGTTGTAAGAGATCTTTCTATTGAAAGCTTCTTAGCAAAACCTCCGACAATGTTATTCATGCTTGCCTACAAGTAAGGGAGAGAAACGTACAGTCAGTCAATGTCGAAGGAGAGAGAGATGTAACCAACCGGACAATGACGAGAACCAGATGTACTGTATTGGCTTACAGAGACAGCAGTCTTCTCTCGCTGTCCTCCGTACATTCTTCCTGAGTTGCCAGTTATTCCATTCAATGAAGGAATATGTAAAATTATTCTCGAGCTTAAAGAAGTATCCAATAATGCATATTTAAGCGAAACATCCTTCTTTAAATACAGAAGCTGAGTCGGTGTTGTCATAAGAAACCCTTTAAGTGTAATCCTTACCTAGGAAATCCCTGGAAGGACACAGGGAATTCAGTTGGCAACCATAGAGTAATTACGGTATGCGCATATGACTCGACCATACAGTATTCCTATACAGAAAATTTACTTACTCCATTCTTTCATTTTGCCGGGCCCAAGGGGACCGCAGAGAGATGGAAAAATTTTACTATCTTCGTTCTTTTCGTTTAGAACGAATACTAGTATTATCCAAGGAGATCCCAAGTGAGAACCGAGGATCGAAGAGAATCTCTTAAGCTTTCTAATCTCTTGGACATAAGACTAAAAGGACATATTCTTTACTTGGAAGAGCCTCTAATCAATGAATGAGAGCTCCTCCGAATCTTGTCCAAGAGAGCTATATGCTAAGTATTGAGATCTTTGTGAATGAGAACTAACCCCTTAAGATACAAAGAGTATAGGGAATTTAATCCAGGCACTCGTTAAGTCTTCATGATTTCCAAAGAAATCGCGGAAGGGACAGGATTCCAGTTCACAATCTAGGGTTTACGAAAGGAAAAATTGATGTTCCCTTTCCGCACAGTCATTCCCTAACGCCGATGAGTATGAATGAAGGAGAGAGTCCACGTGAGAGGAACTGCCTGTTACAGCAGTCTTCTGAATATTGGAGAAGGGCTTCTCTCAGTATCAGAATCATTCTGACAAAAGCGACAGCCGCCTGTGCGACATCTTGCGCCTTTGTAGGTCACTCACGTACTGAAGTAGAAGAGCCCCTATTCGTGAAAGAGGCTGGCGTGAAAAAAGACTCTCTGTTCCTTTGGAAGAGAACTAGAAGTCTTTTTTATTCTCTTGCACGATACAACAGATCTTTCAGATTTCTGAAGTCCCGAAGAGGAAGATCGTTTCCGAGGAGAAGAACTGTTGGAAGGCGACCCCAGCCTGGAGGATTCCGCATGTCTGGAACGTTCCGCTTTGGTGGAAAGTTCTTCTTCGCGTTGCATTGGAAAGTTTCTCTTGTGCCGGAAGGTTCCGCGCGCCTGGAAAGTTCCGCGTTTGGAATGTTCCGCGCATCCGGAAAAAGATTCCTGCTTGGAAAGTTCCGAGCATGTGAAAGGCGATCCGCGCCTGGAAAGTTCCGTGCGTCTGGAAGTTTCCGCTTGTGCGGAAGGTTCCGAGCGCTTGCAAAATTCCACTTGTGTGGAATGTTCTGCGCGTTTGGAAAAAGATTCCTGCTTGGAAAATTCCGAGCGCCTGGAAGGCGATTCGTATCTGGAAGCTTCCGCGCTCTGGAAGGTTCCGTTCTCTTGGAAGGAAGGAAACTCGCGCCTGGAACGTTCCATTCTTGTGGAAGGTTCCGTGCATCTGGAAAAAGATTCCTGATTGGAAAAATTCTTCCGCTTGTCTGGAAAGTTCGGAACGTTCGGAATGTTCCAAGCACCTGGAAGGAAAACTCGCGCTTGGAACGTTCCGTTATTGTGGAAGGTTCCGTGCGTCTGGATAGTTCCGAGCGCCTAATAGGCTCCTCACTCTTGGAAGGTGCCTCTTGCTCGGAACGATCCATGGAAAGATCCTTCTGTTTGTCCGCTTGATTCTAAGGCTCTTCGCTCTTGGACATTTGTTTTCGCTTTGAAGGCGCCTTGCGCCTAGAAAGCTCCTCTCTGTTAATCTCCTCTCCCGGAAAGTTCCTCCTGCCTGGAAAGGGCTTCAGTCCTGCCTGGCGCTCCTCGCCAAGATGGTTCTTCTAGGGCTGAAGAAAACCACTCATCTATAGGAGCTAGTTGCTTGGGAGAAGGCGGAACATTCTCAGGAAGCTCGGACACAACTCCACGCTTCATGGAAGAAAGCGAAACAGGAGATCAGACTCTGGTTCTCGCTTGGAGGGAGGAACGCGGCTCGCGCTTGGACTGTTGGAACGCGGCTCGCTGCTGGCTGCTGAACGGCTCGCGCTAGACTGCTGGAACGCGGCTCCCGCTTCTAGCCCAGATGGCACTTGGTGTTCTCTTAACTTTCCGAGAACACGCTAGATCGTCCGAACTCCAAACATGTCCATTCTTTGTCTTTTCGGATGTAAGATGAAGAATCGAATGAAGAGATGCACATTTTTTAAGGATGCCTTGGCAATGGCCCTCCTTGGCAGTCTGGGATGCTCCAGATCCTGCCGAGGGGACGCCTGATCGGTGGGGATTCTCCGTAACCTACGTAAGGCTTTCGACATTCCTTCTCCTCTGGGCTTGGGAGCTTGGAAGAGGACTATGCCTGGGAGCGAGATGGAGCCGAACAGAACGCACCCTCCACTGCACTGGAAACACTATATTCACTTCTTACCTTTTTTAAGAGCTCGCAATATGAGCTCTCTAGATTTATTCTTCAAATTTTCACAAGATGAATTTGTAGTTTCTGTGAGGTAAGAAGGTGATGAGGATGCAACAACTACTAGTATTGTTAATACTCTAATTGCTCGTTAATACGAGACATATTAACGCTTCTAAAGGAAGTGTTTTTAGTAATATGCTTTCTGACTTCCTTGAATAGGAAGTTAGAGTGTTTAAAATCCTCAATCAAGCTTTTTTAACACTTCTTACACGTATTAGTGAATAGATATTAAAGTTTCCCTTTATTGCAAAATATGTGAGTGTCTACCGACAAATTCGGTAGTTTCACGTAAATTTTTTCTTCGAAAACTCGAAGCTAAATACATTAAAAAGTTACTAAAAGCGTATGCCGAACCAAAGACCCAGTACTTCCCTGCAAAAGACAGCCCAGAAGATCAATGGCGAAGAAAAACGAAAATCAAGTCAGGAGGTACCGCAAACGTTGTTTACAATACGGGCGACAGAAAAATTCTGATAGAAAACGGGAATGGTTCCTATTCCTGCCACCCAGCGGCGGGACGGTAGATCACCTGACCTACCTGTAGCGTGTGCCGCGAAATCTGAATTTCTGTCGGGACGACGGAGTCTAAAGCTAAGTATATATCTGGCAGGTAAGTTGAATGTATAAAAATTCTTTTCTCTCTCTTGAAAGAACAAGCAAGTACAGGCAGTCCTCAGTTATTGCCGGGGGTTCCACTCCCAGGGTGTGCCGATAAGTAAAAACAACCGCCAGACTCGAAAAACTCAGTGATTTATGGAGCCATAACCAGGGATCGACACCATAAGCACCCTTATGGCGCCTTTAAATGGAACTCTGCCCATTTATGGCGCCATAAATTGCCTATTTAATGGCACTAGACAAGCCCCATAAGACCAGATCACCGCTAACCGGGGACTGCCTGTAGAGATATCTGAAAGAGAATTGTTCCCATACTCTTCTTTCCAACTTGTCAATTATCTTGACCTTCCCACTTAACCTTTTAAATATAATCCCGCTCACTACCGCTCCACCTCAGAGTCCCAATAATGTGAAAAGTAGTGGATGCTAAGTGACAACAGCAACATCTCCACACACACACAGGAAAAGCTGAACAAAGACCACCTCCTTGTATTAACTCTAAAGCTACCTCTAGTCTAACACAAACAGGTTGCCTCTAGTCTAACATACATCTGTGCAAGCATACCTCTTGGTGCTAAGGTGCAAGTACGATCACGTTGAATTATTTTTTCGTGCATAAACATTACTTGGTCTCGTGGCACATGATGTATCATAAATAATATGCAATAATAGTGTAGGAATATAGTGTAGCACAAACAAATTTTTAAGAAAAAAAACTTGCTTAGAATTGGTACTATTATCTAAATACTGTATCCAACTAAAGTGTTTTACAAAGCACATTGCCATTGAGAAAATCAGTGGTAAGTGATATCCTATTTAAATATTAATATAAAAAATACTATAAAATTTAGAAGATGTTCACAATATCTTCTAATTATCAAATTTATAAGAAATATTTTAACTTTAGGAACAACTTAAACTTTCAGTGAAGGCCTGACACAAAATAGTTACAAAGTAAATGTTATTGAGCATTAAACTAGACAAAGCTGTGATGTTTATTACGCCATTAATATTTAAGGAGTGTTAGCTCCTAGAATCACCTATTAACCACTGAAAAAACATGATATTGTTATGATACAATAAAGTTTTATGCATACTTACCTGGCAGGTATATATAGCTGTATTTGTCTGATCGAAGTCCGACAGAATTTAAAAAAAACTTCCGACACACGCAGTGGTCGGCCAGGTGGTTAGTACCCATTCCCGCCGCTGGGTAGGCGGGGTATCAGGAACCATTCCCATTTTCTATTCATAATTTTTATTTCCACTGTCCCCCTGAGGGGAGGTGGGTGGGTACTTGATATATATATCTGCCAGTTAAGTATGAACAAACTTTATTGTATCATAACAATATCATTTTGCTCATGAACTTACCTGTCAGATATATATATATAGTTGAACCCCACCGTTGGAGGTGGGAAGGGACAGAATAGAAGGATTTTGGGACACAAATGCATGCAGATGATTTACATCTTGGTTCCACCTGTTAGCATAGCCGACTTCGTGATTACTGTCACCCAAGTCTGCTTCTGCTTTACTAGAGTTGCCAGCGAGGTAGAGACCTATGAAGCTGGTGCACTCCAGATGATCTGTCAACGGGGCGTGACCACAATGTGACTAGACCATATTGACCATACCACCATGAGGGCTAAGAAGGTAAAATAAATAAATAAATATTATATAATTATAATTAAAATATCACACCTGACCAAACCTAGCAAAGTTAATGTGTGTTAACTAAGGCTCAGAGTTAAGAAGTCGCCGTTGTCAGCGACTCCACAACTAAATTAAGAGCTCTTCCTAACCATTTTCTACAGGATAGGATTGAGTAGTAACTTCTTGCCCCCAAGATTGTTGGTCTGGGCAGAACACCGTATGGCCCTAGCGAGGGCAGCAGAATCTCCATATGTCCATCTTCACATCTCGCAGGGAGTGTGAAGTGAACCCAGAGTTGCTTCGCTAAAACATGGTACTCAGGATGTTGCTGAGTGCCATGCTCTGTTGAAATGCTTCCGAGGCCGCGCCCTCACCTCGTGAGCATTCAGATAAAAGCTTTCAATCTTTGTGCAAACACAATGAAGGAGCATTTTTTTGAAAGACTCCTTAACCCTAAAACCAGGGTGTACTTCGATATGGGCAAGTCTGGTCTTTTTCGGAACACTGCAGATTGCCCGACTGACTTCGACTTTCTTGATTTTAAGTAGATAAAACTTGAGAGACCTGACAGGGCACAGGACTCTCTCTGGCTCCTGCCCACTAACTTGTGCCATCCTTGCTTCCAAGATCCTGGCCCAAGGACAAAAAGGGTTTCCATTCTTAGGCCATAACGAAAGGCTTAGAGAGCACACCTCCTTGTGTTCTCTAAAGCCAAAACTTGTGACGATGGCTTAAAATCTCACTAACCCTCTTTGTCGTATCTAGGGTGGTTAGAAGAAGGCCTTCCTGATCACATACAAGAAGTTAACAGGCAGGAGATGGTTCGAATGCTTTTGACATCACGAACTTCAGACTACGTCTAAGTTCCATATTGAAAGCTTCGATCCGGAAATGCACAGTCTGTACTAAAGTCAGGTGAACGACCAGTTGACCAGTCAGACGAATCAAGGACAGCAAGGCTGTACCCTGAAGACCAAAAGGCACTATTCTTAGCTGAAGGAGATGTGTCTGGACTGCCTGGGCGATTCAATCTAAGCAAACCTTGGGGGTGTATCAACGCAACCCAACGTCGTCCGCAATCGACTTCGTCAATAAGAAACTCAGGGCATATATGTCGCCTTGATCTCGCACGAGTGTCTGACTCCGAGAAAACAGGCGAGGCGAAAAAAAAAAAAGTAGATGGTGAGCTTAGAATCGAGATTCCACAGACCTCAATGATCGTGAAGGTCTTTGTTGTTTGACAGATGCAAATCTGTCAAACAACATTCTCTGTTGTCTGTTCGCACTGGCAGAATTTTCAAAACTCTCGGCAACCGCTAGACCACTGGTAGTTCAGGTGATCTCCCCCACGTTCCCGTGGCGCTGGTACTTGGAACTATTCCCGTTTCCCTCAGAAATTTTCTCTGAACCCTGTCTCCTGAGGGGAGGAGGGTGGGAATTTAATTATATATTACCTGCCAGGTAAGTATGCATAAAAATGAAATTTTCATTATTAAAATGAAGTTTTATTGTATACTTACCGAACAATTATAGAGCCGTGATTTCCACGAGCGGCAGGATACTAAATTCAAATTTAGCGCGTCGCGTCGCCAACACTGGTGGTGATGACGTCATCTCCCTCCACTCGCGGGAGAACCAGATACAACTGCCCAGGTGAATCCAATTCTTTCTGCCCGTCCGTCCACCTAAGGGGAGGAGGGTGGGTATAATCATAATTGTTCGGGTAAGTATAACAATAAACTTCATTTTAATAATGAAAATTTCATTTTTATTGTAGTGTCTTACCGAACAATTATAGAGCTGATTACACATTTATGGGAAGGTGGGATTCAGTGGACCACTAGTATTTTTAAATGGTTACATTTATTGCAATACCAGTAAACACTCAAGGTGTCTGTTGTACCTTACCTTGTAAGAGAGCTACAAGCAGACTGTTACTGCCTCTGGTCGGTGATCTTCTTACTATTGTAGAGGAATTGGAATTTGACCAAAGTTAGCCTCTACAGGAGTGGAATCCTTCCGTAGTTCAAGCGAGTCAAGCTGACTGACGGAGGATAGTAACAACAAAGATTGCCCTTGCCCTGGGCTAAGACCAGAAATTCAATCATACAAAACATTTGTCACCAACACCAGATTTAAAAAACATATATACCCAACCATTGTAAAATCTGACCTAACAGACTGGTGAGTATCCCAGGTACTCAGTACCCCCCCCCACCCCCCCCCCGCTTTCCCAGTTGAACTCGACAACCTATTCAAGGTGAAAAGTTAGCATAGAGGTGACCGACCCCTGTGCCGTTTCTCCCAACACCATGCCAGAAACCGCCACCGGACCTAACGTTTTACAATTCTCGAAAACCGTTTCTATCTCTTTGAGATAATGACTCGCAAAACCGAATTCGATCTCCAGAACGTGCTCTGAAGAATCGAAGGCTAAAGATAAATTCTTTCTGAAATGCTAAAGAAGTTGCCACTGCTCTAACCTCGTGAGCTTTAACTCTCAGAACGGAAAGATTGTCGTTCTCAGGACTGCGAGGTGAGCTTCCCTGATAAGCTCTCTAATAACAGAACGTATAGCATTCTTAGAAGAGGACGAGAGGGATTTTCGAACCGAGGTTCCAGAGCTTAGAAGATTGTCCTCTGATACCCTTAGTGGCAAACAGATACTGCTTAATAGCCCTGACTGGACATAAGAGCCTTTCTTTCTTCCTCCTCATGTCCAACCAAATCAGATAAGTTCCTTACACAAATCCTCGGCCAAGGATTAGAAGGATTCTCATTTTTGGCTAGAAAGGTCAAAGATACCGAAAATACAGCATTGCCTTGAGAGAAACCGACTCTTTTGTCTATAGCGTGCAATTCGCTGACCACGCTTAGCAGAAGCTAGTGCAATAAGAAAGAGTGCCTTTCTTAGTCAAGTTCCTGAGTGAAGCCGACTTCAAAGGCTCAAACGGTGGCCCATGAGGAACTTAAGCACCACATCTAAGTTCCAAGCCACTGTATCTTGCGGGAGCTTAGTGGTTTCGAAAGACCTAATGAGGTCCGACAGATCTGAATTGGAGGAAATATCCAAACCTCGATGTCGAAAAACCGAAGAGAGCATGGCTCTATATCCTCTGATCGTCGAAGGAGCCAGTTTCTTAGAGTTCCTAAGAAATAGAAGAAAATCTGCTATTTCTGTTAAAGAGGTCGCAGAAGTAGAGACTTTAGCACTTCTACACCACTCTCTGAAGATTCTCCACTTCCCTTGATAGAGTTTGTTAGAAGACTCTCTCCTACAACGAGCGATAGCTTCTGCAGCTCTTCTTGAAAATAATCCTTTCGCTCTGACAAGATTCCGGACAGTCTGAACCCTGTCAGAGCTAGAGCGGACAAGTTTTGGTGGAACCTCTTGAAGTGAGGTTGTTTGAGAAGCCACTTCTCTGGAGGAAGAAGTCTGGGGAAGTCTACTAACAACTGGAGAAGGTCCGGGAACCACTCTTTCCTGGGCCAAAAGGGAGCGATTAACGTTAGCGTTACATTGCTGTGCGACATGAACTTGTTCAGCACCTCTCTTATTAGACCGAACGGAGGGAATGCATAAGCTTCCAGACCCGACCAATCCAACAGCATTGCGTCCACCGACCAAGCTAGAGGATCTGGGACTGGAGAACAAAAGAGAGGAAGACGGTTGTTCCTCGATGTCGCGAACAGGTTCTATTGACGGTCGTCCCAAAGGCGCCAAAGTTTCTGACAAATCTTGTTGTCCAAAGTCCACTCCAGAGGTAACACTTGCTGTTGACGACTTAACTCGTCCGCCAGGACGTTCATCTTTCCGGAACAAATCTCGGGACTAGCTGAACCTTCGCTTCGTTTGACCACAGGAGGAGATCCTTGGCTACTTCGTACAGAGAGAAAGACTGAGTCCCCCCTGTTTCCGCACGTACGAGAGAGCCGTGGAGTTGTCGGAATGCACTGCCCACTACTCGGCCTTCTACTAAGCTCCGAACTGTCTGAGCCCTAAGAAAATTGCTAACAGTTCCTTTACATTTATGTGGAACTTTCTTCTCCTTCTCCGACCAAGCTCCTGAAGTCCGTTGATTTCCCAGTAGGGCTCCCCAACCTGTGTCCGATGCGTCGGAAAAGAACTGTAGGTTCGGGAGGATGGGTCGTAAATCTAACCCTTCTTCCAACCTTGCTCAGAGGAGCCACCACCTTAGGAGGTCCTCTTTTATTTGATCTGTGACAGGAAAGGTAATCGAGTCTGGTTGTGTCTTCCTGCACCAAGAGGCTCTCAGGAAAAACTGCAGAGGTCTCATGTGCAGTCTTCCCAACGTCACAAATTTCTCCACTGACGTCAATTTGCCCAGGAGCCTCATCCACTGATTGGCAGAACTTACCTTTTTTCCAAGAACTCCTGAACTGTCTCCAGACAGCCTTGAACCCTCTTCGGGGACAGAAAGCCCGAAAAACTTGAGCATTCAGAATCATCCCCAAATAAAGGATGCTCTGAGATGGAACCAACTGGGACTTCTGTTTGTTGACCAGAATTCCTAACTTTCTGGCAAGATCCAGAGTTGTTCAAGGTCCTTCATGCACCGACTCTCTGATTCCGACCGGAGAAGCCAATCGTCCAGATAGAGGGAGATTCTTACTCCTAATATGTGTAGCCAGCTTCCTATCGGGGATAGAACCCTGGTGAAAACTGAGGAGCGGTCGCTAGTCCGAAGCAAAGCGCCCGAAACTGAAACACCTTGCCTTCGAACATGAACCTCAGGTACTTCCGAGATTCGCGATGTATCGGAATGTGAAAATAAGCGTCTTGCATGTCCAGAGAGACCATCCAATCCCCTGTCTTGATGGACTCCAGAACCGACCGAGTGGTCTCCATATGAAATTTTGTTTTCTGGACATGCAAGTTCAGGGCGCTCACATCCAAAACCGGCCTCCAGCCCCCTGGATGACTGGGAACTACAAAAAAGGCGATTGTAAAAGCCTGGAGGAAAATCCCCTTCTATCTGTTTCTATTCGCTTCTTTGAGAACAAGCGCTTCCACTTCTGCGGCTAGCGCCAGAAATTTGTCCTGAGCCCGGAGAGTATGCCTGGAATGGAATTGGCACAGGTGAGAGCGAGGGGAGGTGAAACGAGAGGAATACGATAGCCGAACTTGAGTACTTGCACTACCCAGGCTTCTGCTCCTCTGTTTTCCCATTCCTCCCAAAACAGAGCCAGCCTGGCTCCCACTGGTGCATGAAGAACCGAGCTTTCATTTGGAAGGTTTGTTAACCTTGGCCGAGGCCTTAGACTGAGGTCGCAAATTCGATTTCGGCCGAAAGAAGCGCTTGGGTTTTTCTCCTCGAAAAGGCGCTTGGGCCAGAGGAGAAACCGAAGGAACAGTCTCCACAGGAGCTTTAGGTCTCTTAGTAGACTGTGCCAGTAAATCCGAAGTAGATTTCTTATCTAGCGCAGACGAAATTGACAACACTACATCGTCTGAAAAAGGTTATCTTTCACAAAAGGAGCAAACAAGAGAGCAGACTTCTGTTGGGACGTAACCCTTTTAGAAGCAAAGGAGCACCAAAGTTGCCTTTTCTTAAGGTACCAAAGGCGATGAGCGAAGCTAACTCATCACATCCATCCCTAATGGATTTGTCGCACAGGACAGAACACCAATCCAATCCTCCGCTAACTCCTGGGAAAGAGAAGGACAGTCTTCGATCTTGGCCGCTAAAGCGCCAATAGTCCAATCAAGGAAGCTAAAGACTTCCAAAAGTTTAAATTGATTCTTTACACGTGGTCCAACTCAGGCGCTGTAAAGAAAACTTTCGCTGCGGCGAAAGCAGATCTTCTAGAGGAGTCGATTAACTGGAGAAGTCTCCCTGGGAGGAGGCAGAAACTCCCAGAGAAGGAGCTTCCCCAGTTACATAAAACCTATACCTCTTACGAAGCAACTTAGAGGGAGGGTAAGCAAAAAGAGCCTTCCCTAAGTCTCTTTCATAGACATCCATTTCTCCGTCTCTTTCAACGAATGTCTAACCGCTTTAGATAGAACAAGTTTTGGGAGGAGAGGGTCTGAAGTTTTCCTCCTCATCAAAAAAGTCGAAGTTGGGGAGCGCGGAGCCGCTTTCTCAAAATAATCTGGATAAGATACCAGAAGAAATCTAAGGAGACGTGAATAACACGAGAGGTGATGTGAATCCTCCTCCTCTACTTCTTCTTCATTCTCCGATAAACCGCCGAAGAAGTAGACGGAACTACAACCGGATCTGAAGGTTCGAACCCACCCTTGGACTCATTCATCCAGTTGGTTAACATCTCTAACTGCTTGCGCAAAGGCGCCAGAGACGAATCAAAACAGTTAACGTAGCTTGGAAGAGCCTAAATGTTCAGCAGGAGGCAAAGGAAACTACTTGCGCCTCGCTCGGAGCCGCCGAAATTCGAGGCGAAACAGGCGCATCAGGCGTAACAGACGAAAAAGCGCTAGAAAAACACCCTTAGAACTGCTAGCTACAGCGCTAAAACCACAATCTCTACTAGTAGATGGAGCCGAAAAAGGCACAGATTGACGGCGACGAACGAGCCGCTAACGGTCGAGGCGCATAACCCTACTCTCAGGCTCCTTATACCGCTTGACTGGAGGAGGCGAAGAATCGGCGCCTGAACGCCTCTTTAAGGGACGCGCAAAACGGGCGAATCTCGCCAAGAGCGCCGTGCGACCGGAGACGAATCGCTTGAATCATTTGAAAGGCGTCTGAACCGCAACACCTTTCCAACGCTTAACCGAGCCCTGTTGAGGCGCAACAGGCTCAACAAGAGAGGCGCCTGTCTGTGGGCAAATCCCGATCGACTCCCTTGGACTTCCGGTATGTCTTCTCCCGGTGCTGGGGAGCTGGACAGTGACCTTTGTCTAGGAGACGTGTCAGGACAGACAGACGCACCCTCAACTACACTCTTACCTGAGGCCGCTTTCTCCAAAAACGTCTTAACTGAATTACCAAGTTGCAAAACCGTATTCGCTAGTACCGAAAATTTCTGATCTAACCTCGATTCCAGACTGGCAATGGTGTCGGAAGAAACTACACGGGAAGCCGGAGAAGTGGGATTAGTAGGAGGAATAGGAGGTGTAGTTAAAGGAGACATAACAATTTGAGGAGAAACAGAAGGAACAGATGCATCGCAAGACGAAGCAGAGCTAAGTCTACTTTCCCTAAGCGCTGCTTTTCTAATTCTGTCTTTAGCTAATTTCTCCGAGTATGAACTAAAAAACTTCCATTGAGAATCAGTCCAATCACTACACTCGTTACATGTTCGATCTGCTGAACAAACCTGTCCCTACACTTAACACATTTAGTGTGAGAATCATACTCTAGCTTGGATAATCTAGTTTTACATCCTGAGATGCAAAACCTAACTCCCGACGGACTAGAATCCGACATGGCAACGCCTAAATAAAAAGCAAAATAACAACAACGCCAAAAAAGAGTACTTGCACCATTCCGAAGATCAAATCCACAAGAAAAAAGCGAAGCAAAGTTATCCAAACCGCACCGACCACCGATGTTCACCGGACGCCGGCAGGAAAAGAATTGGATTCACCTGGGCAGTTGTACCTGGTTCTCCCGCGAGTGGAGGGAGATGACGTCATCACCACCAGTGTTGGCGACGCCGACGCGCTAAATTTGAATTTAGTATCCTGCCGCTCGTGGAAATCACGGCTCTATAATTGTTCGGTAAGACACTACAATAAAACTTTATTGTATCATAACAATATCATTTTTTATGCATGACACTTACCTGGCAGGTATATATATAGCTGATTGACACATTTGGAGGTGGGTCACAGACAGCAACATCGTCATAATTCAAAAATTAACTAATTTTTAAAATTATTTATTAGGTTCCTTACCTGCTAAGGTAGCTGACTTCGTAGGTCCTGCCTCTTAATCTGCTAAACCTTAGTAGCTCTCAACTAGGATGTGACCTGTTTGTTGAGAAAGCTAATAACAAGGGTCTGACAACTGGACGGGACCAATTTGTTGACAGGAAACCCTAGCCCTCTCTTACCAGGGGCATTCATGCTAGGATAAGTTAGACCACCTGAACCACACACAAAGCTAACGTAACACATTACACTTCACATACTGAAGAGGAATACCCTCTCAGACAACCATAAAAAGAACACCACTTAATTAAAATACCTAGCATGTTAGTAATCTATCGTTGCTGCCGTCGATCGAGACGATTCGTACGGACTTTTGCAATCCTGTAACGAACCTCTAGATGATCGTTACATTCTACGCCTGTTGTTATAATAGGCTTCTTTCTCGTAAACTCGAGCAGGACGAGAGAAGATACTTCTTAAGATATGAGAGAGCTGTGGAATATCAGAGTTGATGTGGACCACTGGTTCCAAAAACTCGTTTCGAGGACTGGAGGGACTACCGAATTGCATTTACTTCTTTCAGATTAAGATCCAGGACATCTGAAAACACTATCCAGATGTCCGGCACCTTCTTTCTATCATGACGCACTGAGAGATGTTCAGAATAATTCCTAGATCTTGAATAATATTTTCAGTTTCCCGGTAGAAAAAACTGTGGTCTGAATTGCAGTCTATTCGGGGAAACAAACTTCTTCAGGAAGGAAATGGTCCCCAGCAAGCTCATCCATTCCCTCCCCGAGTATGCTTACTTCCCTATAAGGCTGCGCTTTGGCCTAAGCAGGAGAGCATATAAAAGTGCAATGTTGCGGTAGACTCGTAGTTCTATACCGTGCGGTAACGAGCACCGAAAGGATTAAGAGATAACTCTGTTGAACATAGTAAGGCAAAACTAATGCAACGTTTATTCATTCACGTAAGAAATCCCCTCAATCTTAGGCTAAAGTCCGTGATTGTAGGACAGAGATACAGTTAGTCAGTCAATCCCGCAGGAGAGACGTAACCGCCAGCACAGAGATACGGTTAGTCAGTCAATCCCGCAGGAGAGAGAGACGTAACCTACAGCGCATGACAGCGCACGATCTGTTACTGGTGGCTCGGTTGGAACTTGGACGTCAGACACAGCAGCAGCCCAGCAGCTTACGAACGTCGTCTCTTAACTTTATGTCTGGGTTGCCAGCTACCCTATTCTACGAAGAAATAGGTCCGTTATTTTTTGAACAAAAAGAGACTCTCAAGCTGGTATATTTAAGCGAAACAGAAAACGCTAAATATATAGATGCGTTTGTGTCGTCAGAACACTACCATACAACGGTAAAAAGATAATTCGGAAACTCCTGGAAGGCTGCAGGGGAGTGACGATTAAATGTCCTTAAAATAGTAGACAATAGACCTCTCGGTTGCCATCCGAAGAGGTAACTACAGCAAGCGTGTATGACTTGAACCAACCAGTAGTAAAATAACGCAAGGCAAAAAATTTATTATATCACAATAAAGTTTGTTCATACTTACCACCTGGCAGACATATATATAGCTTGAATTCTGAAATACAGCTACATACATATCTGACAGGCAAGTTTCATGAACAAAACTTAGAGAATCGAAGCAGACATCTCAAGCTTCTTAAGATACTGGACATAAGCGTTCATTGACGTAGTCTACAAGTCTATTTCTTGTACGAGTCTGCGAATGAGGAAGGAGAGCTCTTCCGAACCTTGTCCTATTCGCTTACGCAATATCAAGTTAATGAGATGTTTGTCAATGAGAACTAACCCATTAACGGTACAGAGAGATATTTTGTCAATGAGGGGAGACCCACTTACTTGACAAAACGATAGTATATTGTCAATGGGGGAAAGTCACTGAATTGACAAAACGTAATCCAGGAAGTCGAAGCCTTTTATTTTTCGATTCCCGTCTCAAACAAGGAAGGGACAAGAATCCTGTTAAAAGACTGGGCTTACGGTAGGTAGAACGACGATGCTCAATCGGCATGGAAGTCTCGACTAGAAACTAACAAAATCTATCATCTGAAAAACCCTTTCAGATGGTCTAAAAAGCTTTAAATTTATTGGCAGTATGGCAAAGGAAGTCTTGTCTTGCGCTTTCCTGAAGAGCGTCCTTTCGATGAGTGCCTTTGCAAGAATCCTACTGAACGTTGCCGAAAATCCTGACGTTCAGGCCGTCGAGCCTTTGCATAACCCGTAACTGTCTTATCTCAAAGTCTTGACTGAGGTAGAGAAAACGAGATCTTCCCTTGAGCTTTCCTTAACTCCATCCACCTTTGCGAAAAGCAATATAATATTGACAGAGACCTCTTGAATTCACGAAACCCGAGGTCTTGCTGGGTTTCGAAGACGAAGTTCTGTTCACTTTCTTGAGGCTCAAATCTTAAACAAGAGCTTGAGAAGAGTCAACAGAAAACGTCTGGTGCGCGCTCGGCGTCCACTGGCGAGGACGCTCGGCGTCCTGGTGCGCGCTTCGGCGTCCACTGACGAGGACGCGGCGTCCACTGGGTTGCGGGAGTCGGCGCCGTGGTGCGCGCTCGGCGGCCACTGGCGAGGACGCTCGGCGTCCACTGAGTGCGCCATCCGAGCGTCCTGTTCAAGCCGATCGTCCAAATAAGCGTGCAGAAAAGCGTCACGCTCCTGACAGGCGTCAAAACAGCGAGAGAAACTGCCTTCTTTTTCCTATTTCTTGGTGGAAAGAAGTACACGTGATCAGGCAACTTTCGCCTTCTTACTTCTCACTGAAACACTAACGAGGGAGAAGGGACGTGAAGCGTCCCTCTTCTATAAAGCTTCTAGAGGGCGCGAGTCCTTCCGAGAGCTCCAAACCTTGTGCGGGGAGGACGCCTCGGAGGACGAGAAGCAATCCTTCAGATTCGTGCATGTGCCACCCGCACTTTGGCAGTCTGGGTATTTTCATCAGAAACTGCCGAAGGCACGCCAGATCGTGGGGTTCCCTGTAACCCTCCTTCGGCTTTCGACATGCCCTCTCCGTCCCTTGGTTCTGGGAGTTCGACAGAGGTCTAGACCTAGAGGCGTTATAAGGCCGATCTGACGCACCCTCCACTACACAAGGGGCACTGTCACTGCACTTAGCCACTTCACTATTGCTCTCTAAAGCAAACACTTTCGATTCTAAGTTACGAATCGAAATAGTATAAGAGAAAGGGCAATAACCTCTACAGACACTGTTTTAGGGCCCGAAGGCAACATTACAGGGTTAGGCGTAACAAAAAACAGAAGTAGAACTCTTCACAACAATGAAGGAGAGCGATCACCTCTCGCAGACATAGTCATAACCCGTTAGGACCATACTACAGCGTTAGGCAAAATAAAGTCTACCGGAAGGTTAGCAGTATCACTACCCTGACTTTCGTAATGATTAATAGCGTACATACTAAACAAAACTTTTCCTTACGGAATTAGACACGTTTACTGATAATTGCGTACATACGAATCATAACTTTTTCCTTACGGAAATAGACATGTTTACTGATTAACTTGCGCCCCCCAAGTGCGGAACTACCGAAGCTTTCGGTAGCCACACCCCTATCTTTGCAGACAACACCCTCTGAAACTAGCCTAACTAGATTCAGATATCTTATGCAAAAATGAATCAAATTCAAATCAATTTAAGATAGCGTATGCCTAGCCACAAATCCAAGTAAATAAATTAAAAGACAATTAGGATACTTAGCGGCAAATGAAGTTTCCAAAATCCTAAGCCGGAGGTACTGAAAACAGGTGTTTTCAGTACCGGCGACAGAAAATTTATGAATAGAAAATGGGAATGGTTCCTGATACCCGCCTCCCAGCGGCGGGAATGGGTACTAACCACCTGGCCGACCACTGCGTGTGTCGGAAGTTTTTTTTAAATTCTGTCGGACTTCAGAAAATACAGCTATATATATACCTGCCAGGTAAGTGTCATGCATAAAAATGAGAAATATTATATGAAAAGAACATTTATTCAGAAGTGATAAGTATTTCTAAGCTTCTAGGAACATATCTAACCATCCATTGCAATCCTTGTTAATAATACTTATCCAATTTACAATATTGCTAAAGTAAGGAAGTTCAACTTACCTGTCTCAAGCTATGAGATGGAGAGGGCGGATGTTCGACCGCTGAGGCTGTTGGCACAACCTGATCTGAATCAGACAAAGGGCTCGGGGATTTCCACCCTGCCATTTCGGCATCTTCCTCTTCCTTTGCGGCCTTCTCCTGAAAGAGGTTTGAGCATTTTAAAAAATTCAAGACCATATAATGGTGAGTAACTACGCAAAGATGGTGTCAAGTTTATATGTACATACTATTTCATAACAGCAAGCCAAAATCACTATGATGGTTGTAAGTGATGTGTAGATTTGTAGATTTCGAAACCATGGATTTAACAGCTCAAAAAGTAATTTACAGGCACTTCCTGGATTACGGCAGGGGTTCGGGCCTGGTCCAGCGGTCTGCCCTAAATCGAAATCGCCATAACCCGAAATTCATCAGAAAAATTTATAGCACTGGCGATTTATGGTGTCTTACAGCTCCGTAATCTAGTATCAGTGCCATATCTTAGTACAACACTGTTACGGTCCCTGCTTTTTATATGAACATATTAGAAAAAGCCATGAATATGGATTCGCCATTCGCCAAGATAGCTGTAACCCTGGGACTGCCTGTATAACTACACAACTAAAAAAACTTCTTAACCATTAACATAAACTTAGGAATAAAAAAAAAATTATTATTTACTGATGTTATTAGGTAAAAACTGAAGAAATAATTACATCTGATATAATCATCATGCTCCTTTGAGAACAAAATAACAAATTCCTCTCATCAATGGCTGACTCAATAAGTGGCTCACTTTGTACAGTATAGGGTACATACTACAGCACCATTACAACTCTTAAGAGGTTTCCATTTTTAACACACTAACGAAACAAGTCACTACGTGTATAAATTACCCAGCAGGCATGTAAGCTACAGTGGTTTAAGAATGGGGCAAACTTGACTTGTGTGAAGAAAATATCACAGGACAAAAATTCTGATAAGTGTTGAACCTTCCATAAAATTCACAACTTCACGACTGGTACATTACAAGCGATGTCATCTTCAGCTTCCAAAAGATCTGTCTCAATACAAGAACCAACAGAGACTAAGAAACAACTGAAGACTTGATGAAGGGAGACATGAGACGACGGCAATCTCCACAACACCACAAAGGCAATCAAAAACAAGCTGAAAAGACAAGTAAGTCCTAAGAATCTGAGACTTTTTCCCATAGATAAAGGGAAAGATAATGCCCAATGGCTTGCAGGCCAAGTTGAGGTGATGAGGATGTCATCAAGCTATATGAAGAAAGCTTGTTATTATTTTCTAACGGAGCTGGAGCCTCTCTTGAAGCAAAGATGGAAAGCATAAAAATTAATATAATGGCAAGCCAATCATATCCAGTAATGGAGAAAGTAGACTTGTACTATGTACATACATGCACAAACTGAAACAAAATCTTCTTATCTGTATGACCTTCTTGGTCACATTGCATATTCCAATTCCATTAGAGTTAAAACTGACTTAAAGCTTAATCTTAATTAATGAAACTTCCAAACACTGACAACTTACCTCCTCAACAGAACGGTGATATTCGTCAATCTCATACTGGTACTTGGGTGATGTTATGCCTAAGAAATTGGCCAAGCTCTCTCCTACGTAATCACATGCTGCAAGAGCAGAACTACCGCTATATAGCATCCAATAATACATCCATGGGCCCCAAGTTAGAGACTTCTGTAAGACAAAAAAATAAAAACAATTAAAAATGAAATTTTCATTATTAAAATGAAGTTTTATTGTATACTTACCGAACAATTATAGAGCCGTGATTTCCACGAGCGGCAGGATACTAAATTCAAATTTAGCGCGTCGCGTCGCCAACACTGGTGGTGATGACGTCATCTCCCTCCACTCGCGGGAGAACCAGGTACAACTGCCCAGGTGAATCCAATTCTTTCTGCCCGTCCGTCCACCTAAGGGGAGGAGGGTGGGTATAATCATAATTGTTCGGTAAGTATACAATAAAACTTCATTTTAATAATGAAAATTTCATTTTTATTGTAGTGTCTTACCGAACAATTATAGAGCTGATTACACATTTATGGGAAGGTGGGATTCAGTGGACCACTAGTATTTTTAAATGGTTACATTTATTGCAATACCAGTAAACACTCAAGGTGTCTGTTGTACCTTACCTTGTAAGAGAGCTACAGCAGACTGTTACTGCCTCTGGTCGGTGCTCTTCTTACTATTGTAGAGGAATTGGAATTTGCCCAAAGTTAGCCTCTACAGGAGTGGAATCCTTCCGTAGTTCAAGCGAGTCAAGGCTGACTGACGGAGGATAGTAACAACAAAGATTGCCCTTGCCCTGGGCTAAGACCAGAAATTCAATCATACAAAACATTTGTCACCAACACCAGATTTAAAAACATATATACCCAACCATTGTAAAATCTGACCTAACAGACTGGTGAGTATCCCAGGTACTCAGTACCCCCAGCTTCCCTTGAACTCGACAACCTATTCAAGGTGAAAAGTTAGCATAGAGGTGACGACGCCCCTGTGCCGTTTCTCCCAACACCATGCCAGAAACCGCCACCGGACCTAACGTTTTTACAATTCTCGAAAACCGTTTCTATCTCTTTGAGATAATGACTCGCAAAAAAACCGAATTCGATCTCCAGAACGTGCTCTGAAGAATCGAAGCTAAAGATAAATTCTTTCTGAATGCTAAAGAAGTTGCCACTGCTCTAACCTCGTGAGCTTTAACTCTCAGAACGGAAAGATTGTCGTTCTCGGACTGCGAGTGGAGCTTCCCTGATAAGCTCTCTAATAAAGAACGATATAGCATTCTTAGAAAGAGGACGAGAGGGATTTTGAAACCGAGGTCCAGAGCTTAGAAGATTGTCCTCTGATACCCTTAGTGGCAAACAGATACTGCTTAATAGCCCTGACTGGACATAAGAGCCTTTCTTCCTCCTCATGTCCAACAAATCAGATAAGTTCCATTACCACAAAAATCCTCGGCCAAGGATTAGAAGGGATTCTCATTTTTGGCTAGAAAGGTCAAAGATACCGAAAATACAGCATTGCCTTGAGAGAAACCGACTCTTTTGTCTATAGCGTGCAATTCGCTGACACGCTTAGCAGAAGCTAGTGCAATAAGAAAAGAGTGCCTTCTTAGTCAAGTTCCTGAGTGAAGCCGACTTCAAAGGCTCAAACGGTGGCCCCATGAGGAACTTAAGCACCACATCTAAGTTCCAAGCCACTGTATCTTGCGGGAGCTTAGTGGTTTCGAAAGACTAATGAGGTCCGACAGATCTGAATTGGAGGAAATATCCAAAAAACCTCGATGTCGAAAAACCGAAGAGAGCATGGCTTATATCCTCTGATCGTCGAAGGAGCCAGTTTCTTAGAGTTCCATAAGAAATAGAAGAAAATCTGCTATTTCTGTTAAAGAGGTCGCAGAAGTAGAGACTTTAGCACTTCTACACCACTCTCTGAAGATTCTCCACTTCCCTTGATAGAGTTTGTTAGAAGACTCTCTCCTACAACGAGCGATAGCTTCTGCAGCTCTTCTTGAAAATCCTTTCGCTCTGACAAGATTCCGGACAGTCTGAACCCTGTCAGAGCTAGAGCGGACAAGTTTTGGTGGAACCTCTTGAAGTGAGGTTGTTTGAGAAGCCACTTCTCTGGAGGAAGAAGTCTGGGGAAGTCTACTAACAACTGGAGAAGGTCCGGGAACCACTCTTTCCTGGGCCAAAGGGAGCGATTAACGTTAGCGTTACATTGCTGTGCGACATGAACTTGTTCAGCACCTCTCTTATTAGACCGAACGGAGGGAATGCATAAGCTTCCAGACCCGACCAATCCAACAGCATTGCGTCCACCGACCAAGCTAGAGGATCTGGGACTGGAGAACAAAAGAGAGGAAGACGGTTGTTCCTCGATGTCGCGAACAGGTCTATTGACGGTCGTCCCAAAGGCGCCAAAGTTTCTGACAAATCTTGTTGTCCAAAGTCCACTCCAGAGGTAACACTTGCTGTTGACGACTTAACTCGTCCGCCAGGACGTTCATCTTTCCCGGAACAAATCTCGGGACTAGCTGAACCTTCGCTTCGTTTGACCACAGGAGGAGATCCTTGGCTACTTCGTACAGAGAGAAAGACTGAGTCCCCCCTGTTTCCGCACGTACGAGAGAGCCGTGGAGTTGTCGGAATGCACTGCCACTACTCGGCCTTCTACTAAGCTCCGAAACTGCTGAGCCCTAAGAAAATTGCTAACAGTTCCTTTACATTTATGTGGAACTTCTTCTCCTTCTCCGACCAAGCTCCTGAAGTCCGTTGATTTCCCAGTAGGGCTCCCCAACCTGTGTCCGATGCGTCGGAAAAGAAACTGTAGGTTCGGGAGGATGGGTCGTAAATCTAACCCTTCTTCCAACCTTGCTCGAGAGAGCCACCACCTTAGGTCCTCTTTTATTTGATCTGTGACAGGAAATGTAATCGAGTCTGGTTGTGTCTTCCTGCACCAAGAGGCTCTCAGGAAAAACTGCAGAGGTCTCATGTGCAGTCTTCCCAACGTCACAAATTTCTCCACTGACGTCAATTTGCCCAGGAGCCTCATCCACTGATTGGCAGAACTTACCTTTTTGTCCAAGAACTCCTGAACTGTCTCCAGACAGCCTTGAAAACCCTCTTCCGGGCGGGGACAGAAACAAAAGCCCGAAAACTTGAGCATTCAGAATCATCCCCAAATAAAGGATGCTCTGAGATGGAACCAACTGGGACTTCTGTTTGTTGACCAGAATTCCTAACTTTCTGGCAAGATCCAGAGTTGTTCCAAGGTCCTTCATGCACCGACTCTCTGATTCCGACCGGAGAAGCCAATCGTCCAGATAGAGGGAGATTCTTACTCCTAATATGTGTAGCCAGCTTCCTATCGGGGATAGAACCCTGGTGAAAACTTGAGGAGCGGTCGCTAGTCCGAAGCAAAGCGCCCGAAATTGAAACACCTTGCCTTCGAACATGAACCTCAGGTACTTCCGAGATTCGCGATGTATCGGAATGTGAAAATAAGCGTCTTGCATGTCCAGAGAGACCATCCAATCCCCCTGTCTGATGGACTCCAGAACCGACCGAGTGGTCTCCATATGAAATTTGTTTTCTGGACATGCAAGTTCAGGGCGCTCACATCCAAAACCGGCCTCCAGCCCCCTGATGACTTGGGAACTACAAAAAGGCAATTGTAAAAGCCTGGAGGAAAATCCCACCCCTTCTATCTGTTCTATCGCTTCTCTTTGAGAACAAGCGCTTCCACTTTCTGCGGCTAGCGCCAGAAATTTGTCTGAGCCCGGAGAGTATTGCCTGGAATGGAATTGGCACAGGTGAGAGCGAGGGAGGTGAAACGAGAGGAATACGATAGCCGAACTTGAGTACTTGCACTACCCAGGCTTCTGCTCCTCTGTTTTCCCATTCCTCCCAAAACAGAGCCAGCCTGGCTCCCACTGGTGCATGAAGAACCGAGCTTTCATTTGGAAGGTTTGTTAACCTTGGACCGAGGCCTTAGGGGACCTGAGGGGGGTCGCAAATTCGATTTCGGCCGAAAGAAGCGCTTGGGTTTTCTCCCTCGAAAAGGACGATTGGGCCAGAGGAGAAACCGAAGGAACAGTCTCCACAGGAGCTTTAGGTCTCTTAGTAGACTGTGCCAGTAAATCCGAAGTAGATTTCTTATCTAGCGCAGACGAAATTGGACAACACTACATCGTCTGGAAAGAGGTTATCTTTCACAAAAGGAGCAAACAAGAGAGCAGACTTCTGTTGGGACGTAACCCTTTTAGAAGCAAAGGAGCACCAAAAGTTGCCTTTTCTTAAGGGTAACCAAAGGCGATGAGCGAAGCTAACTCATCACATCCATCCCTAATGGATTTGTCCGCACAGGACAGAACACCAATCCAATCCTCCGCTAACTCCTGGGAAAGAGAAGGACAGTCTTCGATCTTGGCCGCTAAAGCGCCAATAGTCCAATCAAGGAAGCTAAAGACTTCCAAAAGTTTAAATTGATTCTTTACAACGTGGTCCAACTCAGGCGCTGTAAAGAAAACTTTCGCTGCGGCGAAAGCAGATCTTCTAGAGGAGTCGATTAAACTGGAGAAGTCTCCCTGGGAGAGGCAGAAACTCCCAGAGAAGGAGCTTCCCCAGTTACATAAAACCTATACCATCTTACGAAGCAACTTAGAGGGAGGGTAAGCAAAAAGAGCCTTCCCTAAGTCTCTTTTCATAGACATCCATTTCTCCGTCTCTTTCAACGAATGTCTAACCGCTTTAGATAGAACAAGTTTTGGGAGGAGAGGGTCTGAAGTTTTCCTCCTCATCAAAAAAGTCGAAGTTGGGGAGCGCGGAGCCGCTTTCTCAAAATAATCTGGATAAGATACCAGAAGAAATCTAAGGAGACGTGAATAACACGAGAGGTGATGTGAATCCTCCTCCTCTAACTTCTTCTTCATTCTCCGATACCGCCGAAGAAGTAGACGGAACTACAACCGGATCTGAAGGTTTCGAACCACCCTTGGACTCATTCATCCAGTTGGTTAACATCTCTAACTGCTTGCGCAAAGGCGCCAGAGACGAATCAAAAACAGTTAACGAAGGCTTGGAAGAGCCTAAATGTTCAGCAGGAGGCGGAAAAACTATTTGCGCCTCGCTCGGAGCCGCCGAAATTCGAGGCGAAACAGGCGCATCAGGCGTAACAGACGAAAAAGCGCCTAAAGAAACACCCTTAGAACTGCTAGCTACAGCGCTAAAACCACAATCTCTACTAGTAGATGGAGCCGAAAAAAGGCACAGATTGAGGCGACGAACGAGCCGCTAACGGCCGCGGCGCAACCCTACTCTCAGGCTCCTTATACCGCTTGACTGGAGGAGGCGAAGAATCGGCGCCTGAACGCCTCTGTTTAAGGGACGCGAAACGGGCGAATCTCGCCAAGAGCGCCGCGCGACCGGAGACGAATCGCTTGAATCATTCGAAAGGCGTCTGACCGCAACACCTTTCCAACGCTAACCGAGCCCTGTTGAGGCGCAACAGGCTCAACAAGAGAGGCGCCTGTCTGTGGGCAAATCCCGATCGACTCCCTTGGACTTCCGGTATGTCTTCTCCCCGGTGCGGGGGAGCTGGACAGTGACCTTTGTCTAGGAGACGTGTCAGGACAGACAGACGCACCTCAACTACACTCTAACTGAGGCCGCTTTCTCCAAAAACGTCTTAACTGAATTACCAAGTTGCAAAACCGTATTCGCTGAGTACCGAAAATTTCTGGAATCTAACCTCGATTCCAGACTGGCAATGGGATCTTTCGCGGAAGAAAACTACACGGGAAGCCGGAGAAGTGGGATTAGTAGGAGGAATAGGAGGTGTAGTTAAAGGAGACATAACAATTTGAGGAGAAACAGAAGGAACAGATGCATCGCAAGACGAAGCAGAGCTAAGTCTACTTTCCCTAAGCGCTGCTTTTCTAATTCTGTCTTTAGCTAATTTCTCCGAGTATGAACTAAAAAACTTCCATTGAGAATCAGTCCAATCACTACACTCGTTACATGTTCGATCTGCTGAACAAACTGTCCCCTACACTTAACACATTTAGTGTGAGAATCATATTCTAACTTGGATAATCTAGTTTTACATCCTGAGATGCAAAACCTAACTCCCGACGGACTAGAATCCGACATGGCAACGCCTAAATAAAAAGCAAAATAACAACAACGCCAAAAAAGAGTACTTCACCAATTCCGAAGATCAATTCCACCAGAAAAAAAAAAAGCGAAGCAAAGTCATCCAACCGCACCGACCACCGATGTTCACGGACGCGGCAGGAAAAGAATTGGATTCACCTGGGCAGTTGTACCTGGTTCTCCCGCGAGTGGAGGGAGATGACGTCATCACCACCAGTGTTGGCGACGCCGACGCGCTAAATTTGAATTTAGTATCCTGCCGCTCGTGGAAATCACGGCTCTATAATTGTTCGGTAAGACACTACAATAAAACTGAACACTTCAGTTCTTCAGCTCCTTAACTATTATATTTTTGGCTGCAACAGGAAAGCATTTGCATCAAGATCCACAACCTAGAAGTAATTTCATATTTGTCATTCATGTGCACAGAGGAAAATTAAATCCTATTTGTATGAAGCTAATCTGACTTTGTTACATACCAAACTGTTGTCAAGGAATTAATTACCCCACCTACTGGCTATGTAAACCAATTGCACTTCATCCCCTGAACAACTAACTTGATTCATCACATAATTAGTGTCTTCACACTACCTTCTTAAAACACTGGAATTGATCTCCTCTTCTTGAACTTCTCTGAAGCCCTGCTATATACCAAGGCATTTAATGATTTTTAATCTCTTATTATAAACTTTCTCAATTCAGCCATAAGGATACTTTTTCTCATAAACTTTCTCAATTCAGCCATAAAGATACTTTTTCTTTTATATTTTTATAAATGCACATCTGTTTAAATTCATATGGCTACAGTTTACTTGCCTATCCTGCCAATGAATACTTTACTTACTGCTATCAGACTGTAATCTATGGACCTGTGGGCAGTGTCTTCTGGCACAAAATATCATAGATATCCCACTGTACAGACCAACTTCATCAATGTTAATGATAGGGAAGCAACTTGATAAAATGAACACTATACCCTACACAAGTTTGAGATTAAGCCAACAACGCAAATTTTACTCTTGCCTTTCACCTGATTCCTAAGTTCAAGTAGTTTTACTGTACACCACTTCATCTATTAATGGGTCCCTCTTAAGCATAACCTTGCTTACCATCTAGTTTTATACCTCTTTTGCCACTTGACTACTTCCATGCCCAAATCCCCTAACATGTGTGCAAACAGACGAACCATACTAAAATATATCAACTCTTAACTATTACTTACTGGATCCACTAGGCTCATTGGATCTGGTTCTGGTTTTTCCTTTTCCTCCTCTTCATCTGTGCTGTATTCCTCAAGAGTACCATCTGAAAAATGGAGGATTCTTCGAGGTGTCTTGACCTTGCCATTTTTATTTGTACTGGATGACCCCAACCCAATACATGTCTGGTTTTCCTGCAAAGATGAATATAAATTAAGCTTTCAATTTTGCTACCCCTAAAATACTGTATTGTTTGGTAAACCATTTCCTTTAAGTTGTCCACTATGGACTAAATTTTATACCACCTTTCATAAAGTCTCATTAAATCCTAGAGGCTGCAATGAGAAGGGTACGTAGCACACAGACAGGAGACTATAATAGCAGGGATGATAATAAAGGGTTCACCAGAAAGAAAACAACAATGGGTAGACCCTGGAGACTATGGAATCACAACCTTCAGGAGCCCAGCTGATAGTGTGTGTGGGTGAGTCTAGGCTAGGCTTTGCAAAGACCACACTAGTGCTCTTTTCAAGCACATACTAAATTCAGGCGAATCAAAATATAAAATATTTTGCTAGCTTGCTTACATGAGAAAAAAAATTACAGTGTGAAAACAAATCTAGTTATGTAACTGTACAAATATATTTAAAAATAAAACTACAGTGGACCCCTGTATCCATGGGGAGTGGGTACCACAATCCGCCCCCCCAAACCCCAAATAGCTAAAATCCATGAATCCTTGCAGGGATTAACTGTATACAGAAAACATTTGAGAATCTGACCGAATCATACAGAATCTCAAAAGCTTTATGTACAGTTCATTCCTTAAAACATTTTTACATTTACAAAACTGTGGCTTTGATTCTCCATATTAAGACTCATGTTACTATGAGTGTTTTCTAATACAAACAACTCTATTGTTTAAGTACCACACAACACACTAAAAAAAGCTGTCAGAGTAATGTATATTATAGGTTAATAAAGAATATACAGCTACATTACAGGTAGAACAAAGAATGCAAACATTGCAACTGATGTACATTTAACTCTATTTAAAGTAGCATTATCTAATCTATCTGGGGTCCTTCAAAAATGAATTGTTTCTCACCTAATTGCATCAGATATGAAACTTCAACCATACCCACAATGAGAATGCAAGTAAGATGTCTTCTCACAGCGCCAGTTGCAGAGAAACTGAAACCATGTGTCCTGTGACAGCGCACATGAGAGAATGAAAACTTTGAAACTGGTACTACCAGTAGTACCAAAAGATATCCACTCTATATATTTATAGTTTGTAGCCTTACAGGAACAAACTATAATACGTAAAATGATATTGTTAAGATCCAATAAAGTTTTGTACATACTTACCTGGCAGATATATACTTAGCTATAGACTCGGTCGTCCCGACAGAATTTCAAAACTCGCGGCACACGCGACAGGTAGGTCAGGTGATCCACCATTCCCGCCGCTGGGTGGCGGGTCTGGAACTATTCCCGTTTTCTAAGCCATAATTTCTCTTCCACCTGTCTCCTGAGGGGAGGCTGGGTGGGCCATTAATCGTATATATCTGCCAGGTAAGTATGTACAAAACTTTATTGTATCTTAACAATATCATTTTTGTACAAGTAACTTACCCAGCAGATATATACTTAGCTGATTGGCACCCTTGGTGGCGGGCAAGAGACAGCTAAAAACAAATAATACTTAAACTTAAACTAAATACATTAAAAAACAGGGAAAAAACAACCTATGTTCTTGGATAACATAATCCATAGTTCCTACCTTATTGGGCTGAAGACTTCATGACTACTGTCGATGAGTCTGCTTGCCTCAAGAGCTTCAACGAGGAATGAACCTATGGTTGAATAACTCTTTGGATCGTGTCAATGGGGGCTAGCCCGCTTACGCGACAGAGCCTATACTGGATCGTACCAATGGGGGCTGACCCACTTACATGGTAGAGCCGTTGACCTTTTGTCATATCAATGGAGGACTCGCCCTCTTACATGACAGAGTTAAGGTTATAAAACAAATCACAAAGAGCACTGAAGCAATCCCGATCACCTGACCATGTTAGTCTTGTTACAATCTATGAATTGTAAGAGGGTCCCTATTCCCTCTGACAATTAACCAATAAAAACAACCACCAATAAACAGTAATTTAAGCCTTAAACTAAATAGGAAGGATTAGCCTCAGCCCCTTCTCCCAGCACTGAATTCGCCGAAACATACGCTCCCAGAGCAAAGCACTTTCGTACGAAATTTTAACGTCTCTTAGGTAATTCGAGGCGAACACCGAATTACATCTCCAAAATGTCGATTCTATAAGAAGTCTGAAGCGACCATGTTTTGTGAAATGCCATAGACGTAGCTATGGCTCTCACTTCATGAGCTCTCACTCTGAGAACCTTGAAATGCTCTTCTTCGCATTTAAGGTGAGCTTCCCTTATTACATCTTTTATGAAGAATGTAAGGGCGTTCTTAGAAATCGCTCTTTTCGGATGTCTTACAGAGCACCAAAGACTTTCATCTGTACCTTTCAGCAACTTCTTCTTCTCCAGGTAGAACTTGAGTGCCCTGACTGGACACAAAGTCCTTTCTAGTTCTCTCCTGTTAATGAAGATATTCCTTTTATCTCAAAGCTTCTTGGCAGGGCTTTGAGGGATTTTCATTTTTCGCTAGAAAAAATGGTTGAAAGGAGCAAATCGCTGAATCCTTCTTAAAATGATATTGTTAAGATACAATAAAGTTTGTTCATACTTACCTGGCAGATATATATATAGCTGTATTCTCTGAAGTCCGACAGAATTTCTAAAACTTACGACACACGTAGTGGGAGTTAGGGTGGTTAGTACCCATTCCCGCCGCTGGGAGGCGGGTATCAGGAACCATTCCCATTTTCTATCAGATTTCTATCTCCACTGTCTCCTGAGGGGAGGTGGGTGGGTACTAAAATTATATATATCTGCCAGGTAAGTATGAACAAACTTTATTGTATCTTAACAATATCATTTGTTCATGAAACTTACCTGTCAGATATATATATAGCTGATCCCACCTTTGGCGGTGGGAGAGACAGAAAAAAGGTATTTTAGAAAACATATAAATGTATATGATTGACATCTTGGTTCCTTACCTGTTAGCATAGCTGACTTCGTGATTACTGTCACCCAAGCCTGCTTCTGCTTCACTAGAGTTACCAACAAGGTAGTGACCTATGTAGTTGGTGCGCTCTAGATGATCTGTCAACGGGGAACAGGGACCACAATGTGACTAGACCATGACCATACTTCCGAGGGCAACGAGGCAAAAAACCACCACCTAAGTTAGCCTAACAACAAACTCCCATATACCAAAGGCTAAAGGAAGGGACGACTGTACTCGGCAGCCGACCCATACAACCATAAAACATACAAATATTAAAAACTCACCTACCCTTTTCTATGGGAAAGGATGAGTGCTACCTCCTGCCCCCAAAATAGTGTCTGCGGCGACGTATGGTCCGAGAGAGTAACAGCTTTCATAGGTCGTTCTCACCTTTTTTTTTTTTGTACCCGTAGGTAGTGAGAGGCGAACACTGAGTTACTCCTCCAAAAAGTAGCACTTAAAATGGTCTTTAAGAGCCATGTTTTTCTGAAAGGCTATTGAGGTCGAAATAGCCCTTACTTCGTGCGCGGTTAACTTTAAGTATCTTCAAGTCAACTGTCTTTTGCAAGAAGCAGTGCGCCTCTTTAATGGGTGTTTCTCAAAAGAATGCCAGTGCATTCTTGGACATGGGCATGTTTGGTCTCTTGACCGAACACCATAAGTTCTCTGCAGAACCTCGGCAATCCTTCGTTCTACGAATATACTCTCTAAGAGCCCTAACAGGACACAGGGACTCTTTCTGGCTCTTGACCAATGATCTCTGCCATACCCTTGATCTCGAATGTTCTAGGCCACGGATTGGAAGGGTTTCGTTTTTGGCCGAAACGACATATTCAAAGAGCAGACCTGCATTATTCCCTTTGAAACCGACGTGTTTGCTGATAGCCTGTATTTCGCTAACTCTCTTCGCCGTCGCCAGAGCAGTTAGGAATACAGTTTCTTCGTCAAATCCGTAGAGACGAAGATGAAAGAGGTTCAAAACGATTTGACATCAATATTTTAGGACCACATCCAGGTTCCACGAAGGTAGCTTCGGTAGTGGTACCTTGGTCGTTTCGAAAGATCTCAATAGATCATGGAGATCCTTATTGTTAGCGAGGTCAAGACCTCTATGCGAAAGACTACAGATAGAACGCTTCTGTAGCCTTTAATAGTTTGACACTAGCCAACTTTAGATCTTGTTTCAGATAAAGCAAGAAGTCGGCGATCTGGCTCACAGAGGTAGTGGTAGAGGAAACTCCTTTTCTCATTACACCAACTTCTAAAGGCTGACGCCCACTTCGATTGGTAACCGCGATTGATGATGGTCTCCCTCGCGGTGGCGATAGCTTTAGCCACTGATTCGAAAAAAACCTCTCGCTCTGGCCAACTTTTGGATAGTCTGAAACGCAGTCAGACTCAGAGCAGAGGTTTTTTGTGTACCTCTCGAAGTGGGGCTGTTTGAGTAGATCTCTCCTTAACGGAAGAGATCTCGGATAATCCACTAGGTAGAACATCACCTCTGTGAACCAGATCGCTGCGGGCCAAAAGGGGGCGATTAAGGTCAACCTCGTCCCCCTCCGATGCTGCAAATTTTCTCATCACCTCCCCCAGGATCTTGAAGGGGGGAAAAGCGTAGAGATCCAGGCCCGTCCAATCCCATAGAAGGGCGTCTACTGCTTACTGCTCCCGGATCGAGAACCGGGGAGCAATACAGAGGAAGTCTCGCCGTCCTTGATGTTGCGAAGATGTCCACTAAGGGGCATCCCCAAAGACCCCACAGTTCCTGGCATACTTCTTGATTGAGAGTCCACTCTGTCGGCAATAACTGTCCTTGTCGACTGAGGAGATCTGCCCGGACGTTCTCGACTCCGGCAATGAATCTTGTCAATATTGTGACTTCTCTCTCCTTCGCCCAAAGCAGGATCTCTTTTGCTAGAGAAAACAGGGAGCGAGAGTGTGTTCCTCCTTGTTTCTTCAAGTATGCCAGGGCTGTGGTGTTGTCCGAGTTGATCTGAACCACACGACGGGAGACTTTGTACTGGAAGAACTGGAGCGCTAATTGTGAACCGCTGCCAGCTCTTTGAAGTTGATATGCCAGGTTACCTGTTCCCCTCTCCAGGTACCTGACACTTCCTCCCCCCCTAGAGTTGCTCCCCCACCCACCCCGTGGATGACGCGTCGGAGAACAACACTAGGTCGGGGTTCTGAAGCTTGAGGGATACGCCCTCTGACAGCTTCACGGATCGAGCCACCATCTTAGATGGTTCTTCACCTCTTCCGAGATGTTTAACTTCATGTCGAAGTTGTCCTTTTCTGTCAGCTGTCCGACAGAAAGAATGAAGAGGTCGGAGGTGTAGCCTCCCCAGGGAAACAAACTTCTCCAGCGAGGAAATGGTCCCCAGCAGACTCATCCATTCCCTCACCGAGCATGAATCCTTCCCTAGAAAGGCTGACACTTTTTCTATGCCTTGTTGCTGACGTTCCTGGGACGGAAAAGCCCGAAAAGCCACTGAATCCATCTGAATCCCCAGATACACGATGGACTGTGTTGGGGTCAGATGTGACTTCTCGAAGTTCACCAGAAGTCCCAGGGACGCAGCTAAAGACAGAGTCGTCTTCAAATCCTTTCAGGCACCGGGTCTGCGAGGAGGCTCGTATGAGCCAGTCGTCTAGATAGAGCGAGATTCTGATGTTGGAAAGATGGAGCCACCTCGCCACGTTCTTCATTAAGATGGTGAAGATAAAAGGGGCCGTACTCAGTCCGAAACAGAGAGCCCTGAATTGAAAGACCTTCCCTTTCAATACGAACCGAAGGTACTTCATCGATTGGGGATGTATCGGGACGTGAAAGTAGGCGTCCTGGAGGTCAGTAGTGATACCATCCAATCTCCAGGTCTTAAGGCCCCCAGAACTGACTGAGGTGTCTCCATCTTGAACCTCTGCTTCTCTATAAAGAGGTTTAGACGACTTACATCCAAGACGGGCCGCCACCCTCCCGATTGTTTCGGTACAAGAAACAATCTGTTGTAAAATCCTGGCGTTGCCAGGTCTAAAACCTGTTCCACTGCTCTCTTCTCGAGCATCTGCTCGAGCAGGTCGAAAAGAATCTTTCGCTTTGTTAGCGGATACGATGGGGACAAGTCCCTGGGAGTGGAAGTCAACGGGGGCGGCTTTATGAAGGGATCTTGTAACCCTTCTCTATGACGTCGAGAGACCAGGTGTCTGCCTCTCTACTCTCCAGGCTTCTACAAACAACTGCAGCCTGGCTCCTACCGGTGACTGAAGGCACGATTTCTCACTTCTTACCCCTAGACTTGGAAGGGGCTCTACCTCTAGGAAGGCTTCTTCCTCGAGGAGACGATCTAGCGGAAGTCCCTCCACGAAAGGGCTTCTGCTTTCTAAACTGTTGTGTTCCAGACGACGTTGAAGGGCCAGCCGGACGTCTCGAAGACTGAGCCAACAGGTCTTGTGTGGCTTTCTCCTGCAGACTCACTGCCAGATCCTTCACCATAGCTTGGGGGAAGAGATGACTCGAGAAGGGAGCATACAAAAGTTCTGTCCTCTGAGCGGGAGAGACAGACTTAGCGCGAAGTTGCAATAAAGCGACCTTTTCTTAAGAACCCCTGCTGAAAAATGAGAGGCTAACTCCTCTGAGCCATCCCTGACGGCCTTGTCCATGCATGACAATACACTGGACAGCTCCCCCAAGCTGATCGAGTCTGGCTTACGAGATTGGTTGTCTAAGGCTCCAAGACACCAGTCTAAAAGTTGAACACTTCTAAGGACCTAAATAGTCCCTTCAAAAGATGGTCCAGTTCGGAAGTCGTCCAAGAAACCTTAGCCGATGCTAAAAGGGCCCTCCTTGAGGCATCCACCACGCTGGCGAAATCACCTTGAGCCGACGTAGGAA
>NC_087214.1:68112371-68128963 GCF_015104395.2 Macrobrachium nipponense
GATTAATCTTCTCTTTGACTCTTATGTTGCCTGGCAATCTTACAAATAGCTCCGTTTTCCACTTCTTTGTCTAGTAATTTACTACCAGTAATATCGAATTTTCTTTGGGATTTGTATTGATATCTGTTTATTTGTTATAATTATAGATATTTTTACAGTCATCATAGACCTGGATAGGTTCACTCTTTGTTAATGCCATGGATAAAAAAGTTTGTACAGCTGACTCTTTTGAATTCCAAAATATCAGCGAATTCATGTGGGTTAAGTCTGGTCTAAATGGCTCTCTTCCCTCCCCTGTATTTGGATGTCGTCTGAATTTACTTTGCCCTTGTGACAAGTATAATTTCACTTGCAGGCTGATTAATGGAACCTGGTTACAGTATCCTGCAGTACGAGAGTTTCACATCGCAACTTCAAAAAATCGTTCATCGCAGCGGACGACTACAGTCAAGTAACAACCGCCTACATTGTGAAAAGAATTTCATGGACTTCTTCGACCGACACCGTATCTCGTCGTTAATCTCGTTTTCATGCGGAACGCTCCAGCGGCTGTCGGAATCGACTACGAATGGGACATACTTCCGACAATTACGACCCGAAGGATATTCAACTCTACTTTGCTGGCGAAGGACTCGTGCTGGGGATGTTTTTTTATTCATCGCAAACGTAATCGTGTGCCTTAGGATGCAGAGAATAAGTATGAGCGCAAAATGGAACGTTGGACCCGCCCAGGCAAATTTTCCCCTTGTTTTAACCATTGAAAAAAGCCGCGTTTCATTTGGCTAAAGGGTTGTCTGGAACTGTGTAATGGACGTAAAGTTGTTCGAAAGCTAGTTAAAAGTGAAGTAGTATAACCTCGGTCATGTATCCTATATATATAAAGTATCATGTATCCTATATATATAAATGATCATAAATAACAGAATCGAAATATATTTTTTGCGTGTACGCACTAGGAACCTATATATAAATGATCATAAATAACAGAATCGAAATATATTTTTTGCGTGTACGCACTAGGAATCTATATATAAATGATCATAAATAACGGAATCGAAATATATCTTTGCGTGTACGCAATAGGAATCTATTTAAAGTGCACATTTATTAATCAATCAATTATATGAATCCATATACATATGTATAAACAAATCAGGTAGCCTATAATCAATCTGTTACCTTTTTTCTTACCAATATCTGCAGTTATATGTGTTAGTATATGGATTAATGAATCAGATATATAACAGTTAGCATAAAGATCAACGAATCAATCAGCATAAACATTAATAACTTTATCATTTCATATATGAAATTTTTTATCAGTTAAAATATGATTTTTATCATGTTAATCTTCATTCTATGCAATTATCAGAGTACATTAGTATTTTCTGTAGCATATGTATCTTAATGAGATGAAGTGAAAAACTGTATCATTATATATATCATGTGATCACTATATTTACCAATATCATTGTTTTATATTTTATTACTTGAATCAATTCATGTACACCATGAATTTTTTATTTAGTTTTATTTACTATATCTATATATATTCACATAGTGTCTGTATCACACTCCTATAAGTCAAATGCAAGTCCAGTTTGAGTAATATTCAGTAGTTGGTTTTGGTAGCTGACCGAGCTAATGTAAGTGTTTACATAATAAAAATATGGAATGTTAGTCCATATATATAAAAGATTGCTTGCAGGAATGTGATCAGACTAGAGACGCTAAAGATGACGTATACAATAAGTATGTAGGCTAAGATAACATGCCGTCACCTGCAGTCATTCAATTGTTTATAAATATTAGTCTCATTTGATTGTGTGTTCGTATGAAACTATGTCATTGTATGTATGTTCATATGTTCGAACTACTGTCTGTTCCTTCATAACTTGTAACAGAGATGGTAGACAGCAGAACAGTGTTAGCTATCGTCATTAGAAGACCTGTACCTCTTTACCTAAGCTTTATCATGTAGAGGAATAGGATTAGCCATCATCATTGGCAGAAGCGATCAAGCTATCGTTATTAGAAGACTTGTACAATCATACCTGATCTTCACCATGTAAAACTTCAGAAGAATATATAATTTTTTATACTTAGTGTTTTCTACAAGAACCTCACCGAACCATGAGTTTAACACATCGTCGTAAAGATAATACCGACTTCGTAAGTGATCTACAAAACCCCAGACACTCCATAGAAGATGGAAGTGCAATACCAACCGACTTAGCGTATAGATTATCGCAAGTCTAACATTACCTCATAGGGCGCCTTATCATACAAGGCACAAACCCTAAAACATTAACAACATTTCTCTCTCTTACTGCATTTTCATTGCTTCTCTCTCTTTCTCTTGCTGCATTTCCCTCTCAGCTGCTCTTTCCTCTCTCTCAGCCGCTCTTTCATCTCTCTCATACTTCTCTCTTTCTTTCTTCTCAACATACTCACGGAGATCATTCCCCTCTAGACCTAGCAGCTTGCCTGACTCAATAAACTCTTTCACCATCTCACTCATTCTGATTCTTTCTATATCCTCCCTGTTTCAAACTGTTAAAGTTTTGATAGCCTAAGCAAGATCGCCACAATATTACGGATTCGAAATATCCTGGCAAGGGTCGACACAATGTTACGGCCTCTGAGAGAGGTCCGCTTCAGGTTCGATATGAAATAAAAAAAAATATATTTTTCAACACCAACAGTTGAAACCGGGGATACGAATATAGAAAGAAACACTAACACAACAAAGGTTTATTAACAAGCTTACTAATATAGGTAAATGCAGAATGGTATCTCCTATTTACATAAAAAGATAGAATCTTACACTGCATGAACTGGGGGAACAGTGAGGCAATTCAAATACTTGCTAGTCAATTTGGTAATTCGAAGTGATGGCTTCTCAAAAGGAAAACGGTGATTGCAGACGTCCTCTTGACTCCGTATTGCAGAAAATAGTCTACTTGTAAGGCAGGAACTCTCCAAAACTTCTAGCGGGACCTTTTCTTCTCTGAAGTCTGCTCGACGTTGAGATAACACGAAATAATTCGTCCACTCCTGAAGACAACGAGACCGGTATCCAATCAACTCTCGAACAACTTTTCTTCTGATCCTTCGTCTCTAGTCAGACTTCTCACGGATAATCTCTGCTGCTGCTGATCTCTCACTGATAATCTGATCTGTGGCTCTTACTGAAAATATCTCTCTGTGACTAACTGGAGTCTCTCTTTTACAATCTCTCTCTCTTACGATCACTGCTCTCCAAAGTTCGTTCGTCGTATTTATACGGCACTCTGGGGGCGGAGCCTACGGCGAGCGTCACACACCTGTGGGTGACCGTGCAGCCAAGACCCAGGCAACCAAGTCCGTGCACGGAGCGGAAGACTGGCTGGAGTTGCCCAGGTGACTCCCACCAGACCAGCGATCGCTCTCGCGGTGATCCGCCGGTACCCAGGGTTGACGCGACGGTCCCAGACCGGCCGTGGGCTGAGGCGAGGAAGCGGTCGCCTCGCTCGCCTGAACCAGCCTTGGCTGGTCCAAGCGGCGTGATGCGCCATGAGGACAGGCCTCGCTCCCACCGCAACAGCGGACTCTGCCGGCCCCCTGACCGCCGCTCCTACTGGGACCATGCAGAGAGGGGGACCAGCAGCAGCTCTTCTGACGCTCGGGACAGTCGCCGCTGTTCTCAGTCCAACCGCTCGACCAGGCCTGCAGCTTGATCGCCACCGCGGGTTGGCGATCGCCTGCAGCCCCCCCAGCATACCGGTTCTGCTGGTGGGCGAGGGGGGAGCGTCAGGTCTACCTCTCCTGTCCCTTCAACTTCCTCGGGCTACACTCTGGTGTCTGCTTGGGCCCACTCATCAGGGATACGTCTTTTGAGGTATCTTGACAACTGGTTAGTCCTGGCGAGCAGTTGCTATGGGACAGGGATCGACTCCTTGAGTTCTGCCGCAATCTGGGGATCGTAGTGAACTTCGAAAAGTCAGATCTCGAGCCCAAGCAGAGGATGAAGTACCTGGGTATGCTGATCGATACGGTAGCAGGACGAGTCTTCCCCGCAGACTCGCAGATCAGCAGATTCAGGGAGGCAGCCTACCAGTTCTTGTCTCGGCAGGAACAGTCAGCTCAGCAGGGGCAAGTCGATCCAGTCAACCTGTTGTCAACTGAGAAGTTATCCCTCACGCAATCACCTGTGTCACTCGAGAAGTTAGTCCCTCACGGGCATCTTCACCTGTGGTCTCTCCAGTGGAGACTAAAGGAGAGTTGGTCACAGGCAAGAGACCCACCATACTTCCCCGCGTCCCTCACGGAGAAGGTGAGGCAGGACCTAGCCTGGTGGCTGGACGACAGGAACCTCTTAAGAGGAGTGCCTCTTCGCACCCCCCCCCCCCAAGATATTGCTGTTTTCAGACGCGTCAACCGAGGGATGGGGCGCACACCTGGAGGAGTTGCTGGCTGCAGGAGTGTGGGATCATCATGACAAGCACCTTCACATGAACGTCCTGGAGCTCAAGACAGCGTTCCTCACTCTCCAAGAGTTCCAGGACCGTCTGATGGGATACTCGGTGGTGTTGATGTGCGACAACACCATAGTAGTGGCATACGTCAACAAACAGGGGGGCCTAGTGTCCCTCCCGTTGCACCAGTTGACGTTGCAGGTGCATGAGTGGGCCGTGGCTCACTCGGTAGAGCTGTCAGCCCGCTACATTCCAGGCAAGATGAATGTAGTAGCAGACAAGCTCAGCTGTCGGGATTAGGTGATAGGGACCAAATGGTCCCTACATCCAGACGTGGCAGAAAGGCTCTTCAACCTGTGGAGGCTTCCAGTCGTGGATCTGTTTGCCACCCGGCACAACGGAAAACTTCAGGTTTTCTACTCAGCTGTGCCGGACCCATGGGCAGCTGCAGAGGACGCTCTTCAACACCCGTCGTACAACCTCTTCGTTTACGCCTTTCCCCCGTTCTGTCTGGTTCGCAAGATGATCAGCTGACTGCTGGCCACCCTGAATCTCCAGATGATCCTGGTGGCTCATATCCGGACCTGCTGGCTCTTCTCGCAGGAGCACCAAGAGAGATTCCCCCTTGGCACAACCTTCTCGTCCAGCCACACGTGGAACGGTACCACAAGTCGGTCCAGTCCCTTCATCTTCACGGCTGGCTGTTATCCACCATCTCTTGCTAGCAAGAGGCTTTTCTCGCCAAGCAGCAACAGAGATGGCTGGGTACATCAGACAGTCCTTTGCAGCTCTGTGTACCAGGGAAAGTGGGCCATCTTCTGTGGTTGGTGTCGTAGACGGTGTCTATCTCCTCTCAGAGTCACTCTTCAGCAGGTAGCGGATTTCCTCGTTTTCCTTCGCCGAGAGAAGCTCCTCTCTGTCCCCACAGATAAAGGATACAGGGCCGCCCTGGCTCTAGTCCTGAAACTGAGAGGAGTGGATATCTCGAACTCATTCGAGACCTCCCTGCTAATGAGGAGCTTCGAGGGGTCTTGCCCACCCAGGGAACTCAGGCCCCTGGGGTGCTATGTGACTCTACGCTTTTGTGGAAAGTTTTTTTTTTTGGATTTTGGCTTCGGATTTTGCTCAAAAATGTCTGATTCTAGCTGCGAAGTTAGAAGATGTATGAATGAGGGTTGTTTGGTGAGGCTACCGAAAGTGTCGTTAGATCCTCACAAGGTATGCAAGAAGTGTAGGGGATATGAATGCACTAGAAATAACACGTGTGATGAATGTGTGAATATGGATGAGGAAGGATGGAAGACCCTAGATTCCTACTTAAGGAAACTAGAGAGAGATAGGGTTAGAAAGGCTGTCTCTAGAAGCATGAGTAGATCTCGCTCTAACGAGCCAGTTAGCATAACTAACCCCCAATTAATTGCTTCCTCACATGCAGTATCAACCTCTCCCGTAGCAGATGTTGCAAGTTCTGCTGCGGAGATTGCAAATTTGAAGTTCGCATTAAGAAGGATGGAGCTTGAAATGCAAGCTCTTAAAGGTAAGAATGTGGAAAGTGACATAGTGTCCCCAGTGTAGTGGAGGGTGCGTCTGATCGGCTCTGTCTCGCTCCCAGACCTAGACCTCTTCCAAGCTCCCAGGCCCAGAGGAGAAGGAATGTCGACAGTCGTACGGAGGTTACGGAGAATCCCCACCAGTCAGGCGTCCCCTCGGCAGAATCTGTAGCGTCCCAGACTGCCAAGGATCGCCATTGGAAAGGCATCCTAAAAGAGTGCTTTTCGTCATCTGATTCGTCTCTTCGAAGAAGTGGATGGACTTCCGACGAACTGTCGCGTCCGATCAAGAGGAGTTGGAAAGCTCTGACGTTGGACTTGAGCCCGGAACATTTCCCGGACGATTCTCCCTACGAGAGGAAAAGAGCCAAGAGGACAATATCTCGATCTCCTACGCCTTCCAGAGCGCATTCTCCTATTCAGGGCAAAGAAAAGGAAGAAACCGCGACGGACATCCTACTTAAAATGCAGGAACAAATTTCCTCTTTAGTAGGAGTATTGAGAAAAGACCTTCCGAGGAGAAAGGACGATTTTCTTCCTGTTAAGAGATCTCGTCCTACGGGCGTTCCGGACTCCAGACTTATCTCCTCTACTCCTCGTACGAGTACAGAGAGGAATAAAGAAAGAAGGACTAAAACTTATAGGATTGGGACGCCACATACGGACAATGACGAAGAGTGTCCGAGTCGGACAGAACCACCCCGGCGCTCGGCGCCAGAATTGGACGACTCGGACAGGAAAAAGTGTCCTACGCGGACGGTGCCAACCAGACACCATTCGCCAGACGCGGACAGCCCGGACAGGCGGATATGTCCTATGCGGACAACTGTGTCCAAGCGACTCGTGCCGATTGCGGACAACCTTGACAAGGCGGACAGCCTGGATTGGACCAAACGTCGTGCGCAGGCAACTCCGTCCGGGTGCCAGGCGCCAGAAGCGGACAAGACGGACAGGCAGAAGTGTCGTACTGGAATGACACCAGCCAAGTTCCATATGTGGACAGCTCGGACAGACGACACGGTCCGAGACGGACAGATACGTCCAAGCGCATTGAACAAACCAGACTTTCGGCAACGGTTAAGCACCAAGCGCCAAGATTTTCCTCAAAAGAATCATACGGAGAAATCAACCAGGAAGCGTCTCTTTATGATTTGGACCAGGAGCGGATTTCTCTGGACAGAGACGAAAGGTGCCGCACAGGCGGCCGTCGTCCTGTTCACGATATGTCCATTTCTGGTGGAAATCTGCCCCAAGCACAGCTGTCTCCTGAGAAAAATGCAATATGTCGCACAGGCGGCCGTCATTCTTGTCAGGAGGACTTAGATGATGATCGGGTTTTTTCTCAGGATCGCCATTCGCCGGACAGGGACGCAAGATGCCGCACAGGCGGCCGTCGCCCTTGTCGGGATGGAGCTGATTCTGCGAAAAGCCCTTCACCTTGCGAGAAGAGACGTTCTCCCTCGGCTAATAATGATTCTCCGGGGGAACTTGCATTGGAAGATGTCTCTGACAACCGAAAGACCAAAAAGGCGCTGGACTATCGGACTACAAAGCGTTGGCTGCGCTTTTGCTCCAAGGAATTTGGAGAGTTCCTTTGAGTCCTGCCGATCCTCCGTCTCTCGGTAGCTTTTCACGAGCGCGAAAACCTCAAAGTCGTCGTCTTCCTGAAGATGCGGCCGACAATTTCCATGAAGAAGGCTTTGCAGTCTTTTGGAAATGGCTTAACTCCAAGAAGGAGCGGGAAAGACTGTCTTTACCTGCCCTCCCTCCAGACTTTCTAGGAGGAGGGGTATCTGGTATGAGACAGGCGAAGCAATGGGACTCGCCCTCCCAGCTACTGCAGAGGCAGATTTTTCACGCTGGTGGACGCGTTGAGGAGACACTCTCTATCTTCAGCCAAGACAACTTGGGGGGGGGGAATGTCGAAATGGACCCATCTCCTCAAGGGATTGTTCCATGTCTTGGAAGTTTTCAAACTTTCTGGGACTGGTCTTTTGGGTGATGGCCAAGAGGACACAAGACAATGAACAACTGAGCCCCGATGTCCTTAATAGTATTTTGACTTGTATGGACAAGGCAGTGCAAGACGGATCGGGAGAAGTGGCCTCCCTTTTCGGGGCGGGAATACTTAAGAAGAGAACTGTATTCAGTTTTTTTCTTATGAAAGCTGTCTCTCCGGCACAGAGGTCGTCCCTTCTGTACGCTCCTCTGTCTAACCAGCTTTTCCCTTCTCAGTTAGTGAGAGATATTTCTCACTCACTTACTGAGAAGGCGACACAAGATCTTCTGGTTCAGTCAACCAAAAGGCCGAGGACAGCTGTTCCTGCCACGAAGGGGGAGACACGGATCCCAAAGCCGCCCTTTAGAGGGAGTTCGTTCTTCTAGATCCTCCTTTAAGAAGAGAGGAGCAGAAAGAAGAGTAGGTCTTCTGCCTTTAGACCTACCAAGAAAAGCAAGTGAACTCAAGTCCTCCAAACACCAGTAGCGCCAGACTTCTGAACTTTGCAGAAGAATGGGCGTCGAGCAGGGGCGGACAACTGTCCCTCTCAATTGTGAGGAGAGGATATCTCATCCCATTCAGGGACAGACCTCCCTGACGTCTACTCCGAGGGAACTGTCGGCGAAGTACGCGGACCCTGTCAAGAGGAAGACCCTTCTTCAACTAGTAGAAACAAATGTTGGACAAGGAGGCCATAGAATTAGTACAGGATCCACACACTCGGGGCTTTTACAATCGACTGTTCCTCGTACCAAAAGCCTCGGGAGGGTGGAGACCTGTCCTGGATGTGAGCGCACTGAACCGATTCGTAGAGAAACAGAAGTTCTCTGTGGAAACATCCAACTCGGTTCTGGCGGCTCTGCGTCCAGGAGATTGGATGGCCTCCTTGGATCTACAAGACACATATTTTCACGTCCCTCTGCATCCGTCATCGAGGAAATATCTACGATTCATGATGCAGGGAAGGGTCTTCCAATTCAGGGCCATGTGCTTCGGCCTGTCTACGGCTCCTCAAGTGTTCACCAACCTGATGAGGAACGTAGCACGGTGGCTTCATCTGGAGGGGGTGAACATATCCCTCTATCAGAACGACTGGCTAATAAGGGCCAAATCAAAACAACAACTGTTTGGAGGACTTGGAAACGACTTTGAATCTCGTTCGTTCACTCGGACTGCTCGTGAACCTCGAGAAGTCTCAGATGATCCCCAGCCAGGACATTGTCTATCTGGGGATTCAGATGGATTCTCGGGGTTTTCGAGCATTTCCATTGCAAGACAGAATTGCTCGAGGCTTGGAGAAAGTCTCAACCTTCTTAGGGAAAGAACGAAGCTCAGCGAGGGAATGGTTAGGTCTTCTGGGCACCCTTTCGTCGCTGGAGCAGTTTGTTTCCCTAGGGAGGCTCAATCTGATACCTCTGCAATTTTACCTGCAAAGAATGTGGGACAGAAAGAAAGGGGATCTTTCGGATCAGTTTCCCATTCTACAAGAAATAAAATTACACCTGAGGTGGTGGTTAACCCCGCTTCAGAAGAACGAAGGTATATCCCTTGCGATTCGGAACCCTCTCCTAGTGTTGTTTTCCGACGCCTCAGAAACGGGATGGGGAGCAACTCTAGAAAAGAAGGAAGTGTCAGGAACCTGGACAGGAGAACAGGTGTCCTGGCATATAAATGTAAAAGAACTTATGGCAGTTCATCTAGCCTTGAAGAACTTCGAGTCGGAGGTCAGAGGTGTGGTAGTCCAGGTAAATTCGGACAATACCACGGCTCTGTCTTACATCCGAAAACAGGGGGGGACTCACTCGCTCACACTATACAAGATAGCGAGAGACCTCTTGATATGGGCAGAGGAACGAGGCATTGTACTGTTGACGAGGTTTGTACAAGGGACCAAAAATGTCAGAGCAGACAGACTCAGCAGGAAGAACCAGGTCCTTCCAACAGAGTGGACCCTCCACTCCAAAGTCTGCCGAAAGCTCTGGTCTCTCTGGGGGAAGCCTCAGATAGACCTGTTCGCCACGTTCCTCTCCAGAAGGATGGAAAACTTTTGCTCCATTGTAGAAGATCCAAGAGCAATAGCAATAGATGCCTTTCTCATGGACTGGTCGGGCATAGATGCCTACGCTTTTCCCCCTTTCAAGATTCTGGGGGAAATGTTAAGAAAGTTCCGTTCCTCGGAGGCGACGAAACTGACACTCCTCACCCATATTGGCCCGCTCGAGACTGGTTCACAGAGGTACTGGAATGGAAGGTGGACTTCCCCAGATCTCTTCCCATGAGGACAGATCTGCTCAAACAACCCCACTTCGAGAGATATCATGGAAACATCCACGCTCTCTCCCTGACTGCCTTTCGACTATCGAAAGACTTGTCAGAGCGAGAGGCTTTTCTCGAAAAGCTGCAAGCGCAATTGCCAGAGCCCGCAGATCCTCTACTCTGCGGGTCTATCAATCGAAGTGGGAAGTCTTCCGTAGATGGTGTAGGTCGAAGAAGCTGTCCTCTTCCGATACCTCTGTGACCGAAATTGCTGATTTCCTTCCTTCTCCTAGAGAGGAATCACGTTTAGCTGTTTCTACCATAAAAGGTTATAGAAGTATGCTTTCGGCTGTATTTAGAAGCAGGGGCCTTAACATAGAGGACAATAAGGATCTCCATGATTTGATACGATCCTTTGGTACTACAAAGTCTAAGTCCTCTATCACTCCAAGTTGGAACCTAGATGTGGTCCTCCAGTTTCTCTCTTCGGATACTTTCCAACCACCTGATAAGGCATCCTTTAGAGACCTCTCGAGAAAGTAAAGGCATTTTTTCTCTTGACCCTTGCGACGGCCAAGAGAGTCAGTGAGATACATGCATTAGACTCCGGTAGGTTTTAGAGGAGTTCTGCTGTTGTCTCTTTTCCAAACCTCTGTTTTTGGCCAAGAATGAGAATCCTTCTAAACCTTGGCCCAGAAGTTTTGAAATCAAGGGCCTCTCTCCCCTTGTGGGTAGAGAAGCAGAAAGGTGTCTCTGTCCGGTCAGAGCACTGAAGTTTTATCTGAAGAGAAAGAGTCAACTTCAGGGTTGTAATCAGAGCCTATGGTGCGCGGTAAGGAACCCGAAGAAGAGCAAATGTCGAAGAACGCATTAGCATTCTTCGTGAGAAATGTGATAACGGAGGCTCACATGAAATGCCAGGAGAAAACATTTAAGCTGCTTAGGGTTAGAGCACACGAAGTCCGTGCAATTGCAACTTCCCTAGCCTTTAATAGAAATATGTCAATGAAATACATATTAGCAGCAACGTATTGGAGATGCAACTCGGTATTTGCCTCCCACTACTTGAAAGGTGTCAGAGTGACTTATGATAAGTGCTTTTCTCTTGGGCCTTATGTATCAGCGGATACCGTGCTGGGGCAGGGGGCTGGTGCTGATCCTTAATTAATATTGTTTTTAACTATAAAATTATTTGGTTTTGAGTTTTTATGGTCGTTTGAAAGGATGTTTGGGGGATAACTCTTTTCAATCGCAGTACTAACCCCGGTGTTAGGATCAGGTGATCGGGATCGGTGTTATGCTCCTTGATGATGCCATATGGCAAGGTGTTTTGTCATGTAAGTGGATAGGACCCCATTGACAAAGATCCTTAGGTTCTGTCGAGTAAGTGGATAAGACCCCATCGACAGACCATCAAGAACTCTTAGCATGAGGTCACTACCTCTCTGAGGCTCTTGAGGCGATGTAAGCTCCTAGGCAGTAGCCATGAAGTCTTTCGCCGACACAGGTAGGAACCAAGGTTTCTTATAATTTTGTTACCTACAACGTATGTTGTTCCCTGTCTATTCAGTAATTAGCTGTCTCTTACCCTTCGCCAAAGGTGCCAATCAGCTAAGTATATATCTGCCAGGGAAGTTGAATGTATAAAAATGATATTGCCATGATACAATAAAGTTTTATACATACTTACCTGGCAGATATATACTATTAAATGGCCCACCCAGCCTCCCCTCAGGAGACAGGTGGAAGAGAAAATCTGTCTTAGAAAGTGGGATGGTTCCTATTCCTGCCACCCAGCGGCAGTGGCGGTAGATCACCTGACCTACCTGTAGCGTGTGCCGCGAAATTCGAATTTCTGTCGGGGACGACGGAGTATATAGCTAAGTATATATCTGCCAGGTAAGTATGTATAAAACTTTATTGTATCATGACAATATCATTTTTAGTACATAATATTACAGTTTATAATTACTTTTCACTTTGATAGCCTGCTATCCACTGTTAATGAAAATTGAAGGTTTAGGGATGGGTATGGAAGATAATAAGTATCAAATTGTTTATACCACTCTGAAATTCAGCAAGTTCACTGAAGGACTTAAGCAATTGTTTAGACTAAAACTCTTGAAAACAAAACCACAAATTGGAAAACATGTTTCATACATTTAACTTCCCTGTCAGATATATACATACTTAGCTATAGACTCCGTCGTCCCCGACAGAAATTCAAATTTCGCGGCACTTGCTACAGGTAGGTCAGGTGATCTACCGCCCTGCCCTGGGTGGCAGGACTAGGAACCATTCCCGTTTTCTATCAGATTTTCTCGGTCGCCGGTGGTGTCAACATTTTTGTTACTACCTCCTGACTAGAATTCTTTTTTCAACGCTTTTGATCTTCTTTCGACCGATTTTTGGTGACATACTTGGATCGTTGTTTGGCATTCGCTATCGTGGAATTGTTTTTGGACTTGGCTTTGGATTTTTCTTTAAAATGTCTGACTCAAGTGTTGGTTTGAGAGTGTGTGTGAATGAAGGCTGCAAGGTGAGGATGCCGAAGGCTTCGGTAGATCCTCACACTGTATGCCGACGTTGTAGAGTTGTTGAGTGTTCTTTGGCTAACACATGTAATGAGTGTGAAAGGTTGAGTGCTGAAGAATGGAAGACTCTAACTTCTTACTTGAAGAAGGTAGAGAGGGATAGAGAGAGGGAAGCGGCTTATAAAAGCCTAAGTAGATCTAGATCTAACAAACCCTTATCTAGTTCTGTAGCTTCTTCTGCTCATTATTATTCTCCTTCTATATCAGGCCGATCACAGGTTGCTAATCCTACTGATTCGGCTTCTGAAATTGCAGACCTCAAGGCTTCCCTTCAAAGAATGCAAGAGAAAATGGCGGCATTAGAAGGTAAGCAAAGTGAAGGTGATATTTCCAGTGATGTAAGTGTCCCCAGTGTAGTGGAGGGGGCGTCTGGTCGGCTCTGCGACGCTCCCAGGCCTAGACCTCTTCCAAGCTCCCTGGCCCAGAGGAGAAGGAAAGTCGAAAGCCGTACGGAGGTTGTGGAGAATCCCCACCGATCAGGCGTCCCTTCGGCAGGATCTGTTATGTCTCAGACTGCCAGGGATCGCTACAAAAAAAGCGTCCTACGTGAGTGCTTTTCTTCATCGGGATCTCCCTCACCGAAATGAGGGTGGAAGGATACGAATCTTTCCCGACCTTTAAAGAAGAACTGGAAAGAGCCTGATTTTAACTCTAGCCCCGAGCGCTTTTCCGAAGAAGAAGCGCCTTCGGTCATCAAGAGAGCTAGACAGGAGTTAACTCCCTTTGGTGCAAGGGAGCCTCAAGCGCCTTCCAGATCTCCCTCTCCTGCTTTTGAAGAAGAAAAGTAGTCTTCAGCCAAGAAGATATTGCTAAACCTACAAGAGCAGCTAGCTTCTTTGGTGGGAGTCCTTTCCAAGGAGCCTCCTCGTAGAAAGGACGATAAGCTGCCTGTCAAAAGATCAAGACACCGATCTCCTGTCAGGTGCAACGATCCTTCCAGGGAAGTTGTCGCACAGGCGGCCATCCCTGGGGGGAACGAAGCACTGGACAGGCAAGAGGTAGAAGAGGAAGAAGCGCCAGCCAGGCGCCAAGCAGGCGCCAGACAACACCTGAGAGTGAGGATGATGACAACAGGGAAGTTCTCACAGGAAGGGATGAGCCAGCCAGGCGCAAAGCACCTGATTATATCCTGGATCACTCCAGGCGCCAAACGCCAACCAGGCGCCAACTAGGAATGAAGCTACAAACAAGTGTGAGGCGCCAGCCAGGCGCCTGCTATGCGCGAAGAGCCTGGTAGGCGCCAGGCGCCAATTAGTCAAGATTCGCCAATTGGCAGACGTAGGGAGACAATATCTCTCAGTCCCTCACCTGTAAGAAGTTCTTCATCTACGGAAAGAAGAAAGTCCAAGGAAGAGACTTGAAAGAAGGGAGCATTCTCCTTCTGACCCTCTCGACCTAGAGGAAGTGTCGGAAGATGAGGTGATTAATAAAGAAGGACTGTCGAACTATAAGGTTCTTACTTCTCTCCTTCTGGAAAAATATGGAGATTCTTTGACTCCAGCTGCTCCTCCTTCTCCGCGCTGTCTATTTTTGAGCGCTAAATCTCTGAAGTCTTCGTCCTTCCTTAAGATGAGACCGGCTATATCGATGAAGAGGGCCCTTCAGTCTCTCGATTCTTGGATTAAATCTAAAAAGGAACTGGGGAGGACGGTTTTTTGTATGCCTCCGGCCAAACTGACGGGCAGAAGAGGCATATGGTATGAGACTGGAGAAAACATGGGATTGTCTCTGCCTACTTCGGCTGAATCGGACTTTTTCGAGTCTCGTGGACTCATCGAGAAGGCACGCTTTAAATTCGGCCCGAGCGACATGGGGCCTTTCTGAAATGGACCACCTCCTCAAGGGGCTTTTCCACGTCTTGGAGGTTTTCAATTTCCTGGATTGGTCCCTTGGGGTTTTGGCCAAAAAGACCCATGTAGCGGAAGGCTTAAACCCAGAAGCTTTGCTTAGCATCCTAACGTGCATTGACAAAGTGGTTCAGGATGGTTCGGCAGAGGTCTCCTCCCTCTTTGGTGCGGGGATGTTGAAGAAGAGAGCGGTTTATAGTGCTTTCCTCACTAAGGCCGTCTCTCCCTCGCAGAGAGCTGCCTTGCTTTTCGCTCCGCTTTCAGAGCATTTGTTCCCTTCTCAGTTAGTGAAGGACATTTCACATTCGCTAACTGAGAGGGCGACTCAGGATCTCCTCAGGCAATCATCGAGGAAGAATAGGCCTTTGGCCAATGAAGATAAGAAAGGGGCTCATCCATCGCAGCAGCCCTTTCGAGGAGGCCCTCCTTCTAGAACAATCTCCAAAAGGAAGACTACAGAAAAAAGAGGAAGAGCTTACTTCCGACCCTTTAAAAAGGGTAAATGAGAAAGTGATCCTCCAATCACCAGTAGGTGCCAGGTTACAAGAATTTGCGGAAGCCTGGGCAAGGATAGGAGCTGACTCATGGTCCATGTCAGTCATCAAGAAGGGATATTATATCCCCTTCAAGGACAGCCCTCCCCTGACATCAACACCGAGGGAACTGTCCGCCAGATACAAGGACCCTGTACTGATGGATACTCTTCGTCAAATGGTGGAACAGATGTGGGACAAAAGCAATCGCAGCTAGTACTGGACCACAACTCCCCGGGGTTTTACAATCGCCTTTTTCTTATCAAGCGAAGGCTTTTCGGGGGATGGAGACCAGTACTAGATGTAAGTGCGCTGAACAGATTTGTAGAGAAACAGAAGTTCAGTATGGAAACGTCTGCTTCAGTTCTTGCAGCCCTTCGTCAAGGAGACTGGATGGTGTCTCTCGATCTTCAAGACGCCTATTTCCACGTCCCGATTCATCGTTCGTCGAGGAAGTACCTTCGTTTCATGATGGAGGGAAGGATCTTTCAGTTCAGGGCCCTGTGTTTCGGCCTGTCCACGGCTCCTCAAGTCTTCACAAGTATAATGAAGAATGTGGCAAAATATCTACACCTGATGGGAATAAACATCTCTCTATACCTAGACGACTGGCTCATCAGGGCCAGATCGCAGAGACAGTGTTTGGAGGACCTTTCAACGACACTAGACCTGACAAGGTTGTTTGGATTGATCGTGAACCTCGAGAAGTCTCAGATGATCCCCAGCCAGAACATGGTTTATCTGGGGATTCGGATGGATTCTCAGGGTTTTCGAGTGTTTCCTTCTCAAGAGAGAATATCAAAAGGTTGCGCTACAGTCTCCAGCTTCTTAGGGAAGGAGCGCAGTTCAGTGAGGGAATGGTTGAGCCTTCTGGGGACCCTTCCCTCGCTGGAACAGTTCTTTCCTCTAGGAAGACTGCATCTCCGTCCTCTACAGTTCTTCCTGAAAAGGATTTGGAACTGAAAGACAGGACAGCTCACTGCAGGAGGTTCCAGGTCCTTCCCACAGAATGGACCCTCCACTCAGAAGTGTGTCAGATCCTTTGGTCACTTTGGGGGAGGCCTCAAATAGACCTGTTAGCCACGTTCCTCTCCAAGAGAATAAGCACCTTTTGCTCTCAGGCAGACGACCCCAGAGCTTTTGCAGTAGACGCCTTTCTCCTAGACTGGTCCGGACTGGATGTTTACGCCTTTCCCCCATTCAAGATCCTGGGGGAAGTGATCAGAAAGTTCGTGGCCTCGAAGGGGACAAGGATGACTCTGATAGCCCCATTTTGGCCAGCCCGAGATTGGTTCACAGAGGTAATGGAGTGGACGGTGGACTTCCCCCAGATCTCTTCCAAAACAGGACAGATCT
>NC_087214.1:68129463-68160679 GCF_015104395.2 Macrobrachium nipponense
AGGACAGATCTGCTCAAACAGCCCTACTTCAAGAGGTACCTTCAAACCTCCCCGCTCTTGCTCTGACTGCCTTTCGACTATCGAAAGACTCGTTAGAGCGAGAGGTTTTTCTCGCAAGGCGGCAAGCGCATCGCTAGAGCCCGCAGATCATCTACAATGCGAGTATATCAATCGAAGTGGGAGGTGTTCAGAAGTTGGGTGTAGGTCGAAGAAGCTGTCCTCCTCCAATACCTCTGTGACCGAGATTGCAGATTTCTTTCTTTTCCTGAAGGAGAAATCGCATCTTTCTGTACCAACCATCAAAGGATACAGAAGTATGCTCTCGGCCGTTTTCAGGAACAGAGGCCTAGATTTGGCTAACAATAAAGATTTGCACGATCTCATTCGTTCATTTGAAACATCAAAATCAAAAGAACCTGAGTTCCGAGCTGGAATCTGGACGTGGTCCTAAAGTTTCTGTCTTCCGAAAGATTCGAACCACCTCATAGGGCTTCCTTTCGGGACATTACGAGAAAGGTGCTTATTTCTTTTGTCTCTCGCTACGGCGAAAAGAATCAGTGAGCTGCACGCCGTTGAGTCAAGAGTGGGCTTCAAAGGAGACTCTGCTATTTGTTCGTTCCATACTCTTTTTCTTGCAAAGAATGAGAATCCCTCGAAGCCCTGGCCCAGGAGCTTCGAGGTAAAGGGCCTGACTAGCCTAGTAGGTAGAGAGGCAGAGAGGTCTCTTTGCCCGGTCAGAGCGCTTAAATTCTATCTGGACAGAAAGAAACAGATGGGGGGTTCGCAACATGGTCTATGGTGCTCTGTAAAGGACCCCAAAAGACCGATGTCGAAGAATGCCTTGGCCTTCTTTGTAAGAAGCGTGATTACGGAGGCACATAATAACTGCCCAGATGACTCTTTTAAACTGTTGAGAGTGAGAGCTCACGAAGTAAGAGCAGTCGCGACGTCTATTGCTTTCCAGAGAAATATGTCGCTTAAGAATATCTTGGAAGCGACATATTGGAGGTGCAACTCGTGTTTGCATCTCATTACTTGAAGGACGTGCGCGTAAATTACGAGAAATGTTTTTCTCTAGGTCCGTTTGTGTCAGCGGATACGGTCCTGGGTATTGGAGCAAGCGCCGATCCTTAATTTTCATACATTCAACTTACCTGTCAGATATATACATAGCTATCGACTCCGTCGTCCCCGACAGAAATTCGAATTTCGCGGCACACGCTACAGGTAGGTCAGGTGATCTACCGGCCTGCCGCTGGGTGGCAGGACTAGGAACCATTCCCGTTTTTCAATAATCATTCTCTCTGTCGCTGGAATGTAAACATATGTTTACTTTCCCTCCTGATTTGATTTTCGTGTTTCATCGCCATCGATCTTCTGGGCCGACTTTTACAGGGAAGTACTGGATCGGTGGTTCGGCATACGCTTTTAATAACTTTTTAATAACTTTTAATGAATTAATTTCGAAGTTTTCGAAGAATAAGGATGTGTAACTACCGAAGTTTTCGGTAGACAATTACATAGTTTGCAAGAAAGGGAAATATAAATATTTATTCATTGATAAAGTGTAATAAATGTTAGAATTTGATTGAGGAAAATAAGGTAACTTCCTATTTGAGGAAGTCAGAAAAACATAGAACTAGATATGTCTTTACTTAGAAGCTTTATAGCTCTCGTTCTGACGAGCAGTTAGAATATTAACAGTACTAGTAGTGTTGTTTCCTCATCACCTTCTTACTTCACAGAAACTACAAATTCATTTGCAATTTGAAGATAAAGGAATGTAGCTCAAGATACGAGCTATTATAAGGTAAGAAGTGATTATAGTGTTCCCCATTGCAATAGAGGGTGCGTCTGATCGGCTCTATCTCGCTCCCAGGTCTAGACCTCTTCCAAGCTCACAGGCCCAGAGGAGAAGGAATGTCGAAAGCCTTACGGAGGTTATGGAGAATCCCCACCGATCAGGCGTCCCCTCGGCAGGTTCTGTAGGACGTCCCAGACTGCCAGGGATAGCCATTGGAAAGGCATCCTAATTCAATGTGTTCCCCTTATTATTATCGTCTTGACGAATAAGGAGAAGAAACATTCAACTACGTAGATTAAATGAAGATGCAAGATAATCTCGTCTGGCTATCGGAACCTCAGAAGAGACGGAGAAAGGAAGACATCATTCGATAACAGTTGCGTATAGGCATTGCCCTATCCGGGTTCGTCCCCCGTACAGCTGGACGGGGGGGCTCTATCCCAAGGGGGTTTGAAATAGTTATTCAATAATTCCTCATCGGTACGTGTATATGAAAATATATCTATTCTGAGAAGAACGAATTAGATATTAAAGAGTATTTGTTGATCGAATGAATTATATGGATCTCGTTTAGTGATTACACACACATATATAACTTTGTTCCGATACGTAATACAAACCCACGGTCCTTTAACAATAGGAAGTAGCTAGTGGCAGCTGGAACGGTCGTAAGCTTCGAACAAGGGGAGAACGGTAGTTAACTGCTTGTCCGATCGTCGCGCGCCGCGCGACTGAGAGGTAAACAAATCACTTTTGCTTTCGGCCGTGTGGAGACAGGACGTGTTCGTCATTGCTCTGCCCGCTATTGTCGTTGCTTTGATTAATTCAGCCCTCTTTCTGGTTTGTTAGTGTGGTATATGAATTGTAAGTACTTTATTGCATTTCTTTATTACATTGACTGAATCATGAGTGATCAAGAAATGGAGATTTCGCCGCGCCCCCCAGTCGCCCGTAGAGTGTGTCCCAGGCTGGAGGGGCGTAGATGCGGCGGATTTAGATCTTTTGTGGACGTGGATCCACATGAGGTGTGTACTCGTTGCCGGGGGCGAGAATGCTCCCGGGACGAGCCATGTATTACATGTATGAATTGGTCCGAGGCGCAGTGGGTTCTGTACGAGGGCAAGAAGAGACTTAGGCCTCCAAAGAAGTCATCGGAAAGCTCTCCAGTGACTCCTTTGGTAACGTAACTGACACTTCGTCTTCCTTCCTGCCTGCCCCCTCCCGTCAGCCCCCACGTTTCGCGCCTTCCCCGCGGGGGGGGTAGCGGAGTCCTTCTTCTCGCTCGATCCAATCGAGTGTGGAGGAGGGCGCCCGCTACCCGGACGTCCAGTTGTATTCGGGGTCTTCCGTCCGCTCTGGGTGGGGTTCGTCTCCCCCCAGGCGCGAGGGAACCCCTCTTACTAACCCAACTGTTGCTTCCGCAGATGTGCCACCAGTGAAGGACGACCTTAGACAGGTGTGGGATCGCTGGGCTGCAGGGAGTGCCAAGCATTCAGGGGTTGATTCAGCGGTTGGCGGGGTCGGCAGTGGTCACACATGGTGTGGTGACCACTACCACTACCACTATCACAACACCAGCCTATGACATGCCGCCGCATCTAGTATATACGCCGCATGTAATGACGGTGACGCCTACAGCTGCGGTACACAAACCCATTGCTGCCGTGTCAAAGAGGACGTTGCCACCGCCACCCCCCGGTTTCTTTGTGCTGCTGACCTGGACTTCCGCTGCCCTAAGAGTACTCCCCTAGACCTGCCGCCAGTGCCAAGAATGACGGTAGCTGCCGACAGGACGCCTGGCTCTCCTGTGGTTCCCCCTAGATGCTGACCCCTTGACGTGGGTAGGGGGCTTAGGGACCAGCAGCTGGGGCATGATGCCTGGTGGGGTTGGTTTCTCACTGGTCCTTGGGGCCCAGCTGCTGATCCAACTAAATTAGTCAGAACTTTTCTTTCTACTAAAAACATTTCATCTTTCTGCCTTCCTCCCTCTTATAAGTATGGGTTCTGATGATGACTATTGGCTTGGTTTTTGGACATGGTTTAGGCTAAATCTTGGGATTTGAAGGAGGGTGAGGATGGACGGCATGCTACCTCACCCGTAGAACTCTAGTACCTGACGTGATCGAGCGAGGGGAAAGTTTATTGTCAAACCCTATCTTCAGTGCCGGGTCTGATCTCGACGGACATCATGACGCCTTAGCACTGGAGATAGGGTGTATATCCGGTAATTACCCCTAGGACGACCCTAATTAAAGGGATGACCCGTCCTCTAAGTGTGACTCCATGGTGGGTATGGGAATATCTGGATGAACTATATTTTTCACGTTATATGGCAACCCCCCCTATTTCGGCTGACGACCCTATGCTTTTGTCAAAGGACTTGTGCACGGAACCCAAACTTCAATCAATCATGGTCGTCCCTATGATCAGGGTAGTACCCCTGGACTGAATGACAGACGGACACAGATGACGACCCAAGCAATGCGAGTAGATATACCTCCAAGAAATCTCAACAAAAAGCATCTGGCTCCAGTATTGTCACACTGGAACCATATGCCAGGAAGAAAAATAAAAATTATGAAATAGCTCCTGGGGTCTTTGTACCCAATTCCTTTAATAAATACCTTAATTTAAAGCTAGAAGGTGACAATATAGACATTTTTCAAGTGCATAGGGAAATCGTTAAATGTTGTGGAAGACAGCCAAAAATAACACCGCAGAATGGAAACATGCTCCTGGTAGAAAGCACCTCCCCAGAGGAAAGTATCAAGTTGATGGGATTGTCGGACCTTGCGGGAGTTACGGTTGAGTGTACTCCCCACTCCAGCCTTAACTCCAGCAAGGCTTGATTTATGCCCCTCAGTTGATGGCTTTCTCTGAGGAGAGACTTTTAACAGAATTAAAAGACCAGGGTGTAATAAAGGTGGACAGGATGACGAAGAAGGTTGATAATAACAGAATACCTCAACCTACCTTAATATTAACTTTGAAACTTAAGACTTCCAGAATGTGTCTTTGCAGCCTGGTATAGGTTTAAGGTAAAGCAGTACATCCCAAGACCCAGAAGGTGTTTCCATTGCCAGCATTTTGGACACACCCTACAATCGTGTCGATCCAAATTGCAAGAAAATCCTGCAGTCCTGTGTCAACTGTGGAGAAGATGAGCATGGTATGTGCACCAGGAACCGAAATGTGTTCACTGTGGTGAGGGACATGCCTCGTCATCTCAGCATGTGATATATATTTACTTGAAAAGGAAATACAAGCAATTAGAGTGATTGAAAGAACAACATTTAAGGAAGCACGAGAGAGAGCCAAAGCAAAGACTGTAAGACCCGGTCTAAGTTTTGCTACTGTAGTAGACAAAATTAAAAAGCCAAAAGAAAGAGACAAATAAAAACACCAAGTTAAGAGGCACAAAAGGATCAAAATAAAGAATCATTAAAAAGACAGCTAACTGAATCATCTGAGTCAACTGATGATGAGAATATAAAGACAAGGTTCGCTAGAACCAACAAGAAAGACCCTAGTGTGGAATTGAAGAAAATTGAAGTGCCAGTTGAGATACACCCTCCACCATCTGCCTCTTTGGAGGCAAGGCCAGTGGTTGCTGGTCTGGTGCCAGCTTCTGTTGGTGCCAACTCCTCTTTGGAGGACAAACCAGCAGATGCTGGTCCCCCGGTGCCAGTCCTCGCTGGTACTTCTGCCTCATCAGAGGCAGAGCTGGCTACTGCCAGCAATACAAAGACACTTGAGGGGGTCTCTTTAGAGAACACCTCTGCTTTCTCCATCTCGATAGAGATGGAGAGCGAAGAAACTAAAAAACCCTTCAGTATCAAAAACACTGAAGGAAAAGATGTTGGCTCTACGAAGGCGATAACTCCTCCGAAGAAGCCAACAAAACCTTCCATCAAAATGCCTCCCCCTAGTAGAAAAAAGAACTCTCCCAGTCTTGTAAAAAGGAACCACAATGTTGGTCCTAAACGTGAATAAATTCACTTCCATTATTCAGTGGAACTGTCAGGGACTGCGAGCGAAGTATGAGGAAGTGAAGCTTTTAATCTATGAGCACTCTCCTGTAGGGATATGTTTGCAGGAGACCATGCTAGGTGAATATACCCCTTGTCCTAGGGAAAATATGTTCACTATAGAACTAAATTTGATTAAGAGTGGAAATCATGGTGGATCCCTCATCTACATACGTCAAGATGCTCCGCACCTACAAAGTAAAACTAAATACTCCACTTCAAGCTGTGCTGTACGAATTAATTTAAGGAGGCAATATCCATATGTTCCCTTTACATTCCACCCAATAGCCATGTCTCCCAAGAGAACTTAATACACTTGATGCAGCAACTACCAGAGCCATTCCTTCTACTTGGTGACTTCAACAGTAGACATCCATTGTGGGGAGATGTAACATCAAACCAAAAAGGGAATATGATGGCATCATTAATAGAAAATGAAGATATAGGTCTTCTTAATACTGGAGAACCTACCCATTACCACATTCAGACAGGCACCGTCTCCTGCATCGACCTTTCAATATGTAGCTCCAACTGCAGTGTTGATTTTAGTTTGGAGAACAAGTGATGACTGGCATACCAGTGACCATTCTCCATTGTGATCGACACCAATGATGGTCCACCTATCCCGAGATCGCCACGATGGTGCTTAGAGAAAGCAAATTGGAGAAAATTCAAAGACTTGAGTGAGTTGGAGGGGATGCAAAAGATCTCCCAAGTGTAGATGATGCCATTGATCTACTCAATGGAACATTGCATACTGCAGGTCTACACTCAATTCTTCAAACTAAGGGACTATTCAGGAGACGGCCAGTACCGTGGTGGTCAGAAGACCTAAGGCTGTTACACCGAGCTACAAGGTCATCATTGACCAGGTGCCGTAGACATCGCACCTTGGACAATGTCATAATTTACAAACAGTGTAGGGCACGATTTCGAAAAGCTATGAAAGCTGCCAGAAGACAAGCATGGTCCAATATGTATCCTCTATTAACAGCAGAACACCAGTCTGTAGCATTTGGAAGAAAATAAGAAAAATTCAGGGTAAATTTACACCCAATCCTCCTCCAGTACTTAAAGTGAATAATACTCATGTCACTGATGCCACAGAAGTTAGTAATACATTTTCAGAACACTTCGCTCGAGTCTCTGAGAAATCAGATAGTTCCCCAGGACATAATTTCAGAATGATGGAAGAACAACAGGTACTTGACTTTCAGCAAAGAAGCTGAATCATATATATGCCTTTTTCTGAAAGGGAGTTTGACTCTGCTTTATCTAGGAGCAAGAACACTGCCCCTGGTCCAGATGATGATTCCTTATGAAATGTTTAAACACATTTCGAAGAACACAAAACTTTTTATAATAGTATTATCAATAGAATATGGGATGAAAGCAGCTACCCTACCATATGGGAATTAGCCACCATGTTACCGTTCCTTAAGCCTGGAAAAGATCCCTGTGTGCAGCAAGTTACCGCCCCATTGCTTTAACTTGCTGTTTGTGTAAATTGATGAAAAAATGGTAAATGTAAGACTAATGTGGTATCTAGAGCACAACAATATTCTAACACCTTCTCAGTGTGGTTTTCGAAAATGCACTCTACCCTGGACATCTTACTGCAACTTGAAACCTCTGTCTGTGAAGCCTTTGCCTCCAAGCAAACATCATGTGACAGTGTTTTTTGATATAGAAAAGGCATATGACACTGCTTGGAGACATGGGATTCTGAAGACTATACATAATAGTGGTGTACGAGGGTAAATTACCTTTATTTGTGAAATCCTTTTTACATCGTAGGTATTTTAAAGTTAAAGTTGGCAGTACTTTATCAGAGAAAAGGTGCCAAGAAGAAGGTGTTCCCCAGGGCAGTGTTCTCAGTGTAACACTTTTTGCTCTAGCCATAAACAGTGTTGCAGCTGTCATTCCAAGAGAGGTTTTAAAGACACTGTTGTGGATGATTTGTCGATATCCTTTGCTGCCACCCGGATGACTGTAGCAGAAAGAAAGCTACAATTAACAATAAATAAATAGTAAGTTGGGCTGAGAAACAGGGTTTAAAATCTCTGTAAGCAAGACTACGCTGTCCACTTGCTGTCGGATCAGGGGAGTGCATCCTGATCCAGACCTCTATTTGTATGGCCGTAGAATCCCATGTGTGAACAAGCACACTTCTTAGGCCTAGTTTTTGACAGTAGATTGACTTGGTCCCCCCATATCAAACATATAAAAGCAAAGAGCCTAGAAGCTCTACACATCTTGAAGGTGCTTTCTCATACCAGTTGGGGAGCTGATAGAAATCTTTTACTAAGGCTTCATAAATCTTTAATCTTGTCAAGCTGTCATATGGTTGTGAAATATATTCTTCAGCTTCCTCATCTAACTTAAACTTTTAGATTCAGTACATCATTCAGCTATTCGTATAGCCACAGGAGCTTTCCGTTCGTCACCAATATCTAGTTTGCTAGTTGATGCAGGAGAGATGCCTCTTTGAACTCTATCGCCAGTCATCATTACTTCGTACTGGTTTAGAGCGCAAAGACTCCCCAAAATCTCAGGCATGTGCTGTGGCAAATAGAAATATTTTTAATGGTTTTTATGAAAGTCATCCCAAGTATCCATTCCTTTTAGCTATAGAATAAAACAAATTTTAGAGGATACAAATATTAACAAATATCCCATTATTCCCTTTGTGTATCTCAGTACTCCTGTCTGGAGGTTACCGGATGTGAAATTCTGCAGGTACTTCAATGGAGCAAAGAGGAATAAATCTGATAGGAAATAAGGGCAATATTTTTAGATCATGTATCAGAGCATATTGATACATGTTTTATATTTACTGATGGCTCCAAGTCCAATGCCGGCGTTGGATATGGAGTTTTATAGCCAATCTTTTAACCGAAGAGGTGCACTTCCTTCTATTGCCTCAAACTTTACAGCTGAATTGTATGGCATCCTAGTAGCATGGAACATATTGTAACACTCCCAGTGTGTAGCTACACATATTTTGTGACTCCAAAAGTGCCTTACAGTCCCTGGAAGTCTTTAATACTGATCATCCCTTGGTGTTGAAGATCTTGCAGTGGATCTTCTTGCACCAAAATAGAGGCAGCATTGTTTCATTTTGTTGGGTTCCTGCCCATGTGAACGTATCGGGAAACGAAGAGGCAGACAAGCTAGCCAAATCAGCAGCGCAAACTTTAGTACCGAGAAAATGCCCTGTTCCATATCGTGATCATTTTTTGATATATGGAAATCTGTCCCAGTATTTATGGGCACTTCAGTGGGACAGAGTAGGCCCCAACAAAATGAAAGAAATTACTAGACAGACACCCTTGGAAATATGACCTAATACCAAGGAAGTGGGAGGTTGTATTGTGTAGATTGCGTATTGGCCATACGCGTTTAACTCACGGCTATCTGATGGATGGGGAGAATGAGCCATTCTGTGATGATTGCTTAGTTCCACTGACTGTTAGGCATTTGCTGGTTGAGTGTCCCAGTCTAGTGGAACTTAGGAATAATTTTTTAGCTTATAGTAGTGAAGCAGGTGGTAACTATAGCATGCCCAAAACTGTTGGGAGAAAGCATGTGTGTTAATAACGTTATCTCTTTTATCAAAGAAGCTGGTCTTCTCAAATATATCTGACAGCTGTGCTGTCTTAGTATATACATTTTTTTTTCTTTTTAATAGTTTTTACTGTTATGTGATCAATCACAATTCTTTTTATCGGTAATTATTTATATTTTTATCAGAATTTAATTTATTTTTTTAAATTATATATCTCTCATAAAGATAAAGTTGTTTTGAATGTTGTATAATATATTATAAAAGTTAAAAGATCACATTTAGTATTCGGCGTCGGTGACCCATGGTAGTTGTGACGCCAGATAACTCACAATCAATCAATCAATCAATCTCCTGTGGTTTCCTGCCGTACCTGTTGCTGTCCCTGCTGCTCCTTTTATTTCAGACGCTGCTGTGCTGCTGTTCCTGCTGTTCCTGTACCTGTTCCTGCGCTCCTGTTGTTGGTGGTGCTGCTACAGTCTCAGGTCCTTCCGGACAGGTGCAGTCGGGCCCTGTTGCTTCGGCAACTGCCCCGGCTCCCTCCTGGATGGAAGACCTGACGTCTGTCCTGCGGAGCCTGGCGAAGAAGAAGAGGAAGAAGAGGAGGTGTCGTCGTCGTCTTCGTCGTCTGCTGCCTCCTCTTCCCCTTCGACTTCTAAGGCTACCAAGCCGAAGAAGAAGAAGGCTGACCTCCTTCCCCCCTAAGAAGACTCCTTCGGATCTTCTAAGGGCCCAGTCTCGCTCAGGCGATTCGGGGAGCTCATCTGCTGGTCCTCCTGTTCCTTCGGGAACGGGGCCCATCTCTTCCTCTGCAAAGAAGAAGACGACGGGACCAGAGGAGTACCACCTCGGCTGGTACGTCCTCAGCCTGGTGTTAGCGGTTTCTGACCGCTAAATCAGGATCCGTCTTGGCTGCTTCTCGTTCGCGAGAAGTACCGAGTGGACGCTCTTCCACGGAGACCGTCCAGCCAAAGTTTTGACGCCCAAGCTCGCTCGCCGTCAAGACGAGGCGCGGAGCAGAAGACTGGCGAGAGTCGTGCAGACGACTCTCGCCAGGCCAGTGGACGCTCTCGCAGCGACCAGCTGGCTGCTCGGGTTGACGTGATGGTCGCTGAACCAGCCACGGGTTGAGGCGAGGAAGGGGTCCCCGCGGCCGTCGGTACCAGCGGCTCGACGCGCCGAGAGGGACGCTCGCCGGTCTCTCCGCAACAGCGAGCCTAGCAGGTCACCTGAACCGCCGCTCCATCGGACCGGGCGGAGACGGTAACCAGCAACAGCTCGCCTGACGCCTAGAGATCAGCGTCGACGTTCTCAGCCGAGCCTTTCGCAACCCCAGGAGAGCGGCAAGGCTAGGCCTGCTGCTCGATCGCCACCGCGGGTTGACGATCAGCAGCAGCCCTCCAAGCACGCTGGTCCTGCCAGTGAGCAGGGGGGAGCGTCAGGTCTGCCTCTCCTGTAACCTTCAACCTCCTCGGGCTACACCGGGAGGAGCGAGGTACCTAGGAGTGATCGCGAGAGGTGCGCCGCTCGCGATCCCGCTATGACGCCGTATGGACCAGGCACGGTTCTAGGACCGACCAGGACATATGCGCAAGTAGCTGGAGGCGACCGTGAGGGGTCTGCCGCTGTTCCTCTTCTGAAGGAGGTATCTCGGGATCTGTTTCTTGCTGGAGGGACTGGACGGTCCTACTCCGCAAGACGCGGTTACTCCCGAGATACAGAGGAATTTTGCAGAAGCTCATTAAGTGATTCGTCAGCATAATGACCTTGCGGAAGGATCGCCGCTACTACCGGCCGGCCGAGCCCACGTCCCGGCTCGAGTCATTTTGGGGCCCGAAGAGGGAACCCAAAAATGATGGTGGGCTGCCGCGATCGGAGCTTGCAGACTCGGTCCTGGATCAAGTCGAGAATCTCGTCTCAGGGCGAGAGGATTCGCTGAAATCCGGATGGTCTTCCAAGCTGCTTCCTCCTCCTCTACAGCGTCAGAGGCGTTTCTACGTGCCTTCGGAAGACCCGATACTGCCAAAACAGGTTAACCCGGAGTTAGCAAGGCTGACTCCAGGTGTGTCCCTGCAGCAGCTCCTGTCGGAGAACCTCTGGTTCTCGCAGCAGGAGGCACTTGCCCTGGAATCTACCGCTATGGCAGCATTCCAGGCAGTCTCTTGGCTGGATTTGTGGTCCCTCACAATATCCAAAGTAGCGGCCGGCTCTGGGAGTTCTGCTCTCGAAGACGACGCTTCTTTCAGGAGACTGTGCCAGTCTGGAGGAAGAGCTATCTCTTACCTCGCCCATCAGACTGCTAACCTGTGGGCCAACTTGGTTCTTCGACGTAGGGACGCAGTCCTTACCCGAGTGACCAAGGGGGCCGGGCGTGAGGCGGCACTCGGGCTTCGCAATGGACCTATTAGGAGTTCCCCCGCTCTCTTTCCCGGAGAGATGGTGGACGCTGCGGTGGAAAGGCGGCGCACTGATGACAGTGACCGCCTAGTTCACCAGGCAGTCTCGAAGGTTACTGGGCAATCTCGAGCAACTGCAGCTAAGCCCAAGAGTTTAGCTGGCGCTTCCACGGCGGCTAAGACGGTTGCACCGTCTAAGCCCTGTGTGAAGGACTCCTGTTGTTTCGACTTCTGCGAGAGGACGGCCGTAACCAGCCCTCCTCCCAGCCCTCCTTTCCCCGAGGAGGATGGGGTGGGAAGAAGTCGAAACGAGGTGGGAAACGCTAGGGACGGCGTTCCCCCTCACCTGCTGCCGGAAGTGGGGGGGTGCCTAGCGAGCCATTGGGCAACTTGGCAGCGCTACGGTGCCGAGAACTGGATAGTAGACGTCCTTCGGGAGGGATATCTGCTACCCTTCGAGTCTCGGCCCCCCCTCATCTCCAAACCGGTCCATCTACAAACCTATGTCTGGGGATCATCAAAGGACAACGCTCTTCGACAGGAGATCAAGACCATGCTGGCGAAACGAGCTGTAGAGATCGTGGAGGACCAATCACCGGGCTTTTACAGCCGCCTCTTCCTAGTGGAGAAGGCATCGGGGGCTGGGGGCGGCGTCGGTGATAGACCTCTCTCCCCTGAACCGCTTCGTTCGCACGACGCGGTTGTCAGGTTCGATGGATGTCGGCACGCTCGGTGCTCGACTCGATCAGGGGGAACGATTTCATGCTTTCAGTGGACTTGAAGGATGCGTATTTTCAAATACCCATCCATCAGTCCTCCAGAAAGTACCTCCGCTTCATCTTCGACGGGACGGTGTACCCAATTCAGGGCACTTTGTTTCGGTCTGTCAACCGCCCCACAGGCTGTTCACGCGAGTGTTCACTTTGGTGTCAGCTTGGGCCCATTCGCACGGGATACGTTCTTCTGAGGTATCTCGACGATTGGCTGGTCCTGGCGAGCTCCCGCTCGCAGTTGCTGCAGGACAGAGATCGACTCCTCATGTTTTGTCGCGATCTGGGGATCGTGATAAACTACGAGAAGTCCGATCTCGAACCCAAGCAGAAGATGAAGTACCTGGGTATGCTGATAGACACGGTAGCAGGGCAGGTCTTTCCCGCAGACTTGCGTATCAGCAAATTCAGGGAGGCAGCCGGCCGGCCGGTTCTGTCGCAGGAACAGGCAGCACAGCAATGGCAAGTCGTGATCGGCCATCTGTCGTCACTCAGAGAAGTTAGTACCCCTCACGGGCGTCTTCACCTGCGTCTCTCCAGTGGAGGCTAAGGGAGAGTTGGTCTCAGGCGAAGGATCCTCCTTACTTTCCCGTGGCTCTCACGGACAAGGTGAGGCAGGACCTAGCCTGGTGGCTCGACGACAAGAACCTCTTAAGAGGAGTGCCCATACGCACTCCCCCCCCCGGAGATGCTGCTGTTCTCAGACGCATCGACCAAGGGATGGGGCGCCACACCTGGAGGAGTTGCTGACTGCAGGTGTGTGGGACCATCACGAAAAGCACCTTCACATCAATGTCCTGGGAACTCAAGGCGGCGTTCTACGCTCTCCAAGAATTTCAGGACCGCTTGGTGGGACACTCAGTGGTGTTGATGTGCGACAACACCACAGTAGTGGCATATGTCAACAAGCAGGGGGGCCTAGTGTCTCTTCCGCTTCACCAGTTGACGGTGCAGGTGCACGAGTGGGCCACGGCTCACTCGATAGAGCTGTCGGCACGCTACATTCCAGGCAAGAGGAATGTAGTAGCGGACAAGCTCAGCCGTCGGGATCAGGTGTAAGGAAACTGAATGGTCTCTACACCAAGATTTGTGGCGGAAAGGCTCTTCAACCTGTGGGGGCGACCGGTCGTAGACCTGTTCGCCACCCGGCACAACAGAAAACTTCACGTTTTCTTTTCAAGCCGTGCCGGACCCATGGGCAGCTGCAGAGGACGCTCTCCAACACCCTGGGACAACCTCTTCGTTTACGCCTTTCCTCCCTTCTGTCTGATTCGGAAAGTGATCAGTCGAGTGCTGGTCACTTCCCAATCTCAGAATGATTCCTGGTGGCTCCCAAACGACCTCAAGCCGTTTGGTATCCGGACCTGCTGGCTCTTCTTGCGGAAGCACCGAGAGAGCTACCCAATTGGCACAACCTTCTAGCCCAGCACACGTAACGGTACCACCAAGCAGTCCAGTCCCTTCAACTTCACGGCTGGCTGTTATCCACCATCTCTTGCGAACGAGAGGCTTTTCTCGTAGCGCAGCAACATAGATGGCTGGACACGTCCGACAGTCCTCTGCAGCTGTGTACCAGGGGAAGTGGGCCGTCTTCTGTGGTTGGTGTCGTAGACAGGGTATGTCTCCTCTCAGAGCCACTCTTCAGCAGGTAGCGGATTTCCTCGTGTTTCTTCGCCGAGAGAAGCTCCTCTCAGTACCCACAGTTAAAGGATATAGAGCCGCCCTGGCTCTCGTCCTAAAACTGAGGGGACTGGACATCTCGAACTCGTTCGAGATCTCCTTGCTAATGAGGAGCTTCGAAAGGTCTTGCCCACCCAGGGAACTCAGGCCCCCTGCGTGGATGCGACTCTCGTCCTTAGGAGTTTGACTCGAAGACCCTTCGAGCCACTCCGAGAGTCGTCAGACAGGGATCTGACCCTCAAGACCCTCTTCTTGCTGGCCCTGGCTCGGCGAAGAGAGTAGGGGAACTACATGGTCTTTCTTATGATGTTAAACACACCAGAGGTTGGGGATCTGTGACGCTCGATTTCGTCCCGAACTTCGTAGCCAAGACTCAGAATCCGTCGATCCCTGACGACAGGTTCGAGTCTTTCACGATCCCCTCCCTTCTGGACTTCACCGATAAACGATGCGGATGAGATGCTGCTTTGTCCTGTGAGGGCGCTACGGCGCTATCTGAAGAGAACTCGACACCTCAGGCCTGAGTGTCGACGCCTCTTCGTTAGCAATGGGGTTACCAAGAAAGAAGTTTTCCAAGAACACGCTTTCTTTCTGGCTACGTGAGGTGATCAGGAGAGCATACGAGGCTGATGGTAGCGACGACATCCGTACGCTCCGACCGAGAGCCCACGAAGTCAGAGGTATCGGACCCTCCTTAGCGTTCCGTAAGAACTTCTCCGTGGCGCAGGTCCTGAAGGCAGGTGTCTGGGCCAACCAGACCACCTTCACGTCCTTCTACCTTCGGGATATTGCCCACAAGTCTTTGGATACTTTTTCTTGGGACCTGTGGTGGCTGCTCAACACGTTGTGTAAGCTTACCCAGCACCCGAGCAGGCAGAACAGCATCGATTCCTGGTATGACTGGGAGAATGAATGTGCGAATGAGTGTGTGACTGGCTTCTCTTCACCATCTTTCTCTACCTCTACCTGTGGGCAGAGGGATACGGTCGTCACCAACGCTGGAAGGGAGTCAGATGCAGGTAAGCTACTCGACGAGCTCCATCCTATCCTTTCACTAGGGATGGGAGCGTATATCCACCACTTTCTCCTACAAGGGGGAGGAAGTGGAGCCTACATGAGACAAACCCATGACTTTATATTTGCTCCTGTACAGGAACAAGTTCTTACAATGCTGGTACGAAGAGATACGCTTGCCTCTCTCTTAGTACTCGGCCCAGAGGTCTGACCATTGATCCTGTGGTGCACACCCCGATCAATCGGACAGAGGCTTGGATCCCTCCTCGCTCTTACGACCAGGGAGGCACTCCAACGGATGGACGAACACCAGTCTGTTCATCAAAAGACTCAGATTCCTCCCACCAAGAGTGAGTCTTCCTATTGTAAAGGACCGAGGGTTTGTATTACGTATCGGAACAAATGACAATTTGTCGAAAATTGCATTTTTCCTAACTATACAAACCTGAGGTCCTTTACATATAGTCCCTCCTCATGCCACCCCTCACTCTGCGTATTTTGCATGGGCCAAAAGCAAAAGTGATTTGTTTACCGCGCGCGCAACGATCGGACAAGCAGTTAACTACCGTTTCTCCCCTTGTTCAGAAGCTTACGACCGTTCCAGATGCCGATAGCTACTTCCTATTGTTAAAGGACCTCAGGTTTGTATAGTTAGGAAAAAATGCAATTTTCGACATTGTCCTTTTAAGTTTCTAGCTCCTCGGGCATGAAGCTCCTGGTAACGAGGCTCAATGCGCCTAAAGTGTCTGAAACAAGGCGCAAAGCGCCTGAAGGGCCTGAATATAGGCGCAAAGCGCCTGAAGCACTATGAACCAGGATCTTCATCGGAAATGGAAGTCCTTCTCATTCAGAAGACAGGGAGGGCTATGTCGAAAATGGAAGTATTGTCGAATTCTAAGCAAGAACAAATGTACAAGAGATCGGAACCTTCCGCACAAGCGGAACCTTCCAGAAGGCGGAAGATTCCAGATTCAAATCGCCTTCCAGGCTCTTGGAATTTTCCAAGAAGGAATATTTTCCAAATGTGCAGAACATTTCACATAAGCGGAATTTGACAATCACTTGGAACCTTCCAGACGTACAGAACTTTCCAGGCGAGGATCGCCTTTCAGGCGCTCGGGACTTTCCAAGCGGGAATCTTTTTCCGGATAAGCGGAACATTCCGAACGCGGAACTTTCCAGGCGCGCGGAACCTTCCGCACAAGAAAAACTTTCCAAGCGCGATTCGTCTGCTAGGATCCAGGAGTATTCTGATCACGATACTCCTCCTAGTCGCCAGGAGTATTCGGAACGCGATACTCCTGCCAGGCACCAGGAGTATTCCGAGCACGATACTCCTCCCAGGCGCCAGGAGTATTCGGAACGTGATACTCCTACCAGGCGCCAGGAGTATTCCGATCACGATACTCCTCCTAGGAAAGCGATACTTCTGCCAGGCGCCAGGAGTATTCCGAGCACGATACTCCCCCCAGGCGCCAGGAGTATTCGGAACGTGATACTCCTACCAGGCGCCAGAAGTATTCCGATCACGATACTCCTCCTAGGAAAGCGATACTTCTGCCAGGCGCCAGGAGTATTCCGAGCACGATACTCCTCCCAGGCGCCAGGAGTATTCGGAGCACGATACTCCTGCCAGGTGCCAGGAGTATTCCGAGCATGAGGAGTATTCCGATCGCGATACTCCTCCCAGGCGCCAGGAGTATTCTAGGCAAGATACTCCTGCTTAGCGCCAGGCACTTTCTCCTACAAGAAGAGCCTGACAACCGCCAAGAGTCCTCCAGGCGAAAGGTGGAAGACATTTGAGGCTTCTCCTGATAGGGACGGGAGTTGTCGCACAGGCGGCCGTCGCCCTTGTCAGGATAGTCTTAATGCAATAAAGGCAAGAGCTAGTTCGGCTTTTTCCTGGCAGGGACTCAAGATGTAGCACAGGCTGCCGTAGCCCTTGTCAGGATAGAGTCGGTACTGCTAAAAGCCCTTCACCTTTCAAAAGGAAGCGCTCTCCTCCGGTTGCTCAATCTTCTCCCAACTTGAGGAATGGAAGATAGAGCAGAATTGTGAGAATTAGTTCAGTATTAGTCAGAGGATATTAAAATCATCCTCCTCCTAAAAAATAATGCAACCAACCATTTACAGTAAGAGGGGCAATCGTTTGGAAGTTGAACAACATTCGTACGAGCTCTCATTCATTGATTAGAGGCTCTTCCAGATAAGAAAGGCATAAAATACGGACTTATCTCCAAGATAATAAAAGCTGGAGAGATTCTCTTCGATCCTCGGTTGTCATTTGCGATCTCTTTCGACTAATACTCATTCGGGTTTATTAACGAAAAGAACGAAGAGAGTAAGATTTCCATTCTTTCTCTGCATGTCGGAGAGGAAAGAATGTCGTAGAAGACTTAGTGTATACGACTACTGAATGACAAGTCATTTACGCATACCATAGTTGCCTTTCTGGTTCGCTACGGAATTATCTATATCCTTACAGGATTTTCCTAGTAAGGACTTCACTTAAAAGGTTTGTTACGACAATACCTACTCAGCTTCGGTATTTAACAAAGGTTGTTTGGCTTAAATTTGCATTATTGAGAGCTTTCTTAGGCTCGAGAATAATTTTATTATATCCCTTCATTGAAGGGAGTAACTGGCAACTCAGAATGAATGCAGCCAGGCAGTGAACGAGACGGCTGTAATTGTAAGCCAATTCAGTACCATCCGGTTCTCGGTCGTGAGCGGTTGGTTACATCTCTCTCTCTCCTATGGGATCGAATGGTTAACCGTATCTTCCCCCTACAATCAGGGACTTAACCACGAATTGAGGGGATTTTTAGGCAAACATGAATAACATCGTATTCCTCAGCGAGGAAAGAATGTAGTAGAAAATTCACCTTAAGATAACGGTTACGGTTAAGCCTTATGCACACACCGTGGTTAATTACAGAATTCCTACTATCCTTACAAGAGTTTCCTAGATGAATGCTGTTTACCACAATGTGACGGTATTATAAAGGATTTTAATTCGGCAGAGCACGATTTAACCTATTTGGAAACAGACACGGAACGTAACGATCCTTACCAGGTTCGATGCGGGATTTTGTACGTCCGTGAGAACCTTCTCGATCGACGATAATAACTGTTAACGTATGTTTAACATTTATTGGAAAGAGTTGTGAGAACCTGCGGAAAGTATTCACAGATCTCTTCGCAAGGTAGAAGACGAACGAGCTTCTTATAGATTGCTTCCTTTTCCTGCTTCCTTTTCCTCGAAACAAGAGAGGTAGCAAGATACGCCATCTTTAATTTAAATAGGGGAATAAACTTTAGTCTTTTTTCCCCTAGTTATATATATTCTTAACATATATTAAGATAAATGGGCGTCAAAGGAAGAAGATGAATGCATCATTTTGGCAATAAAAAGGTTGGATTCACAGAGGTCACGTTCTTCTCTCAGCATGTGTCGGAAGGTTTTTCTAAGAGTAGAGATTTTATCGGAATCTATTATAAATATTGGACCTGAAAAACCTATCCACTCTGAGTCTGTCTGCGTGCAGTCTGACCAGAAGTAAATATGAATGAGAGGATTTTTCAAGGGAAGCTTGATAATTCCTTCAAATATGTTAAAGACACAGAGTTGCTGCAGATCGTGCTAGATGGAAAGGGGAAACTGTCCTCTTCCGATACCTCTGTGAACCACATAATGGTTTTCTTCCCTTTCAGGGGGAAGAATCTCCTTGCTATTTTATGCTATCAATGAACACAGTAAAAAGATATACTCTGTCTCGACAAAGAATATTAGAGTTAGTAGAGAATTAAGATCTTAGGGATCTTATACAATACCTCTATACGATAAGAGTAGGAGATCTTATACTTAGAATGGGATCCTAATTTGGGCCTCAGATTCCGTGTTCCGACAAGATGGAACTGCTCCTCATCAAATGTTTCTCTTGGTCCTAAACGATCAAAAGGACAAGTGAAATTTTGGGCTTTAGTATCCGGAATCAAATTCTATGAAGACTCGGCAATGGGTTCTGGCCAGCATAGTATGTTTGGCAAAAGAACTAAAGCCTTTTATTCCTGGATCAACGCTTTCAGATAGAAGTTTCGTTGTCCAGGTAATGTATTGACGTTGTCATCTACGGAAGAAGACAAGGTTTAAACGTTTACTTACAGAGTCTTGGGAACGCGATGAGGGCTCAAACTACTTCCCAAAAGGTTCAGAGAGATACATTAAAGAGCTAGAAATCAGGAGTCCTACCAATTTCAGCTCAGAATCTCTTCAACCTTCCAGGCTCCTTCCCTTCCTTCGGGCAAGGATAGGGAAGCTTCTGCAACAAGAAAACTCATCAACATGTAGGAGGAGAACTCGTTAGCAACGGAAGTATTCAATAAGGATCCTCCTTGGAGGAAGACTTGTCTCTCGGACTTTTAGATTTCCTATTGTCTACTAGATGTAGCTGACTAAAATCACCTCCCCTTGCCGGAAAGGCCAAAAGCTCAAAGTGAAAGAATTTCTTCCACCCTTCTCCAGTCTCCTGATAAACGATGGTGGATCTTCAGGACTTTCGGACAATGTAGCGCCAGTAAGGTGCCAAATGCCAAAACAGGCGTGAAGACGCCAGAGAAAGACAGTCAGTATGAACACTGTCATTGTCTGATGAGGAGAAGGAGCGGGCCTCCAACCTGGCGCAGTGCGCTAGAGGCGAACAAATCGGGAAAAAGTGTCCGATGTGGACATCGCCAGTTTTCCTCGAGACTCTTAACAAGCTCGAAGCTCCAGCAAGTGGGGAGAAGTCAGCCACGCGCCAGGCGCGAGGCTCCAAACAGGCGCAAGGCTCTGGCAAGGTGCGAGGCACCAGCCAGGCGCGAGGCTCCAGGCAAACAGGCCAACCAGACGCAAAGAGCCAGGCAGGCGCAAGGCGCCAGCCAGGGCGAGGCGCCAAGCAGGCGCAAGCCAGGCTCTAGGCTTCATCCAGATGAGATCCAGTTCAAAGAAAGTCCTAGTCTTCTTTGAAACAATGGTGATCTTTAAAGCACTTCATAAGTGACTTGATGATACCTTCAAACAGCTGAGAATTTAAAAGCTCATGAAGTGCGAGCTTTTGCAAATTCTTGTTCTTTTCGTAACAATATGTCAGGAAGACATATTAGCTTTAACATATGAGAGATGCAACGATGTGTTGACTGCTCATTACACGAAGGACGTCAAGTTAACCTACGAGAGATCCTTCTCTCTTGGTTTATACGTGTCAGCGGATACGTTGCTGGGATAAGGAGCCGACACTGATCCTTTAATAATGAGTTGAATTTATTTTAACTTAGTGAATTTTATTGAGGTTTGAAAGGAGTTTGGGGGATAACTCTTTTTCAATTCTAGTGCGACGCCTCATGTTAAGAACAGGTGATTGGGATCGGTGTTGCGCTCCTTAGTTATGTCAATAGGCATAGGCATATTGTCATATAAGCGGATTAGCACCCATTGACAAATGCCAATTAGGCTCGACCGAGTAAGTGGATAAGACCCCATCGGTAGACCCACAAGAACTCTTGGCCACAGATCACTATCTTGCTAAGGCTCTTGAGACGAAGCAGACTCCTATGCAATAGCTAAGAAGTCGACCCTTCGTCTAGAAACACAGAGGAACCAAGGTCTATAAATACCTACAACATATGTTGTTTACCTGTCTAGTCAGTAGTTAGCTGTCTCTTGCCCTCCACCAAAGGGTGTCAATCAGCTATGTATATATCTGACAGGTAAGTTGAATGTATGAAAATGATATTGTTATGATACAATAAAGTTTCATACATACTACCTGGCAGATATATAGGATTGATGGCCCACCCAGCCTCCCCACAGGAGGCAGGTGGAAGAGAGAAAATCTGATAGAAAATGGGAATGGTTCCTAGTCCTGCCACCCAGGGCAGGGTGGTAGATCACCTGACCTACCTGTAGTGAGTGCCGCGAAATTTGAATTTCTGTCGGGGACGACGGAGTCTATAGCTAAGTATATATCTGCCAGGTAAGTATGTATGAAACTTTATTGTATCATAACAATATCATTTTTCATGAGCAAATACAGTTTTGAACAGGATCATGCTCTTTTTTCAGTCTGCAGACATTAAAACTCAACTACTGTAGTTGGGTTTTAATGTGTCTGCATGGAAGAGGGAGCATCATGCTGCAAATTGTAATTACTTTTGTATATATGTGTTTATTCAATTTGTGGTCTTTTTCAAGTTTTAAAGGTCAATACTGATCTGTTATCATCAAGACAAAGGCTCTCTTGAAATTTGTCATGCTTTGAAATGAATGTGATGTCATGTTTTCTCATTATGCATTAGGAAAGGTCAATTTCTACTGTACTGTATTACAGTTTGAAATTTATAATTCCTCATTGCAGTACATTGATCAGTTGCTGTTTAGAAGATTGGTGCCTTACAACCATCCTCTCAGAGGAACACCTGACCACAAACTCCCGTGGCTTATAGTGTCTACTATAACAAAGCTTAGCTTCCACAAATTCTTGAATAAAGCACTGATGATGTGGTCCAAATCTGAGTACAATAGGTCAGTGGTTAATTAAAAGTTTTTTTTATAAACAGTATATTGAAATATGTAAGGAAATTTTAGATATATTTGAATAAATGTAGATAGAGTATTTGAGTATCTCATGGGAAATTGTGCATTCCTTCTTTTTCTTTCAATGCAGACCCCAGGTAGTAAGAGTGGTGCGCTCTTACATGGGTACCGAGTACAATGAAGAGATGTGGACGCTTTTGGCATCTCTTTCCAACTACATTGTCGTAACAGACGCAGGATTTGTGGTGGACTACTTCGAAGAAAAGTGTCAGATTGGATCAAAGGTATTGCGAGTTCGGTTTTTGTTGCATTTTATAATCCTTGATTGATTTTGTTGAAATTTTCCATAACTATCAGATTCTGGGGAAAATTCTTGCCGGATTAAACTATACGTAGATGTCAGAATAAATGTACTTGTGACTGTATGATGCTAAAAAGCACAATTCACTGGTATGAACAGGTAGACAACATCTTGGATCCCAGATACTTGTTTGTTAGTAGATGTTATGTTGCTAAGTGATATGCTTTCTGTCAGACTACATTGTAATGTATAGACTCTCGCTTGGTAGTGGATCTTTTCCACTTTTCATTGGTAAACCATTTGTGTCTTTTATCATAGCAAACATTTTTTAATATATTCATGCAGATTACAAACTTGTTGCAGTCAGTAATGACTTATGGTTGTCTTGGTGGAGAGAGACTGTTGAATCACTTGTCATAAAAAGAAAAGTAAATGTTTGGGACTTAACCTTGTAGGGTGACCAATTTCCTTACCCATCAAAGTTCTCAGAACTTTCCTAGGTGTGATTATAGGTGGATGTTTGTAGGATAGTTTTCTTATCTTTCATTTGTACCTTTAATTTCATCCTCATCATATCTTTGGAATATCTCATTCAGATGCTTTGTCCAATAAGAAAGAGATTCTTATGTGTAGTATTTGCCCAGTAGGAATTCCAGCTTGCAGGGTCACTCACTATATGAGTGTTCTCTCGCTCCGACTTTCCGTGGATCATCTGATCCACAAATAATTATCTTCATGTAATTTTTCTACATAAAAGATGAATAGAAAGGATAAATATATGTAGTGATTGAGTTTGTTACAACAAGCCTTTGTCTGAGCAGGATGAGTTGTAAGCCTTCGTGAGCTTTCAAGTTGTCATTCATTCTAGCTTACAATTGATAGTACCATAACCTAATCTATTTGTCTTCCCTACAATCACAAAGTTTGCAAGGGTTAAAATGCTTTTAAAGTTGCCTGGTGCTGATGGGAAACTGCAAGTTAAGATATTGCCACACCAAGGTAACCTTGTCTACTTTGATTGGGGAACACAGTCTCTAGGTCTTTGTCTTGTAAGGTAGTATGAAGGCTTAAAACTTTGATTCGTGGCAGGAATGCACTATCAATACTGTCAGTGCTCAGGAGGGCTAAGGATATTCCAAGTCATAAGATAAAATTAATGATAAAAATAATAAATTAATGACAGTCCATTTTCCTTGTATGGGACTTTTGGAGATCACTCATAGATACTTTGGTACCTTGGTAGTGATTCATCATCTACATAAATAAGGCAGTCCCTGGGTTATGACGGGGGGTTCCGTTCTTGAGACGCGTCGTAAGCTGGAACATCGTAAAAAATCCTAAGAAAACCTCACTTTTAATGCTTTTAGGTACATTCTAAACTATGTAAACTAAATTCTTATTGCATTTTTCATCCAAAAAACCTTCAAATATTGATTATTTTCGATTTTTGGTGTCATTTCTTCTGCCAGATGAGTGTTGTAGGTGTCGTAACCCTGGAAATAATTTCTGATGAATATAATTTAAAAGTGCCTTAACCTCGGAACGTCGTAAGCCGAATCCGTCGTAACCTGGGGACTGCCTGTACTTGGCATTGTCAAAATGGTGTTTTAAATTTTTCAGCTTTTTATTCTTGAAACTCTCCAATTGTAAAAGAATGGGTGGCCTTGAAGAGGTTGCTGGATTTACAGTTAAGCCACCACTTGGAAAGTCTTAAAATTTCCCAATACGTATATGGGTGATTAGGAAAGTTGAAAAAGTGTGTTTTCTCCCATTCCAAACTATTGCAAATGAATTTAATTGTAAAATTGTTGTATGAGAACCTTGAAATGTATACACATTGTTTTAGAAATCCATATTCTTAGTACCACTGTTTGTGTATCCTGCAGGTGGGATCATATACCCTTCAGCAGGTGCTTAAAGTTCTGAGCAACAGTATCAAACACATTCCTGGAAACAGAGGGGAGGCTCTTCATGAGCGTCTACTCCATCCCGTTACCGGTTTTAATGTGGAAGCCCAACTGATATCGTCTATGATGGACACTCTAACCTTATTGACTTACAGCATGCATGGGGATGAGGAGAAAGGTAATAATTATGTACAATGCACTTATCTTTTATAGTCGACTGTCATGTATTAATTTTTTCATCAGAACTTTAGTATTTATCATTCAGCCGCCATCAAAACTTTTTTTTTTCTTTCTTTTTTAAGTTGCACTGCTCTTTGCATTTCATTCTTCATCTGTTCACTTTGATCTTTGTCTGCTTATCTATCGAACTTGAGGTTGGTCCAGTTTTCACCTCATTTTAGGAAAAGTGGGCAAGCTGTACGAGAACAGTTATTTTGAAAAACTAACTTGGAAGATATAATCAGAAAAAGTTCTGATGTACTAGGCGGTCTAGACCATTTTACAAATCGTTTGAGTGTTGTATTATAGAAGCTGATAAATAATGTTAAAGTATCCCACTTTTAGGTCTCAAAGCCTTGGAGAAATGGGTTGCCCCTATCCTGAAGTCCTGTGATGACCATCTGAAGAGTGTGCTCTTTGAAAAATCAGTTCCCACAGATGCTGAAGGAGAGGAGAAACTTTTCAGGTACTACTATGTTCATGTAGCTTCTATAAGAGTTTTATTGTAATATATATTTCACTTATGTTATTTTTGGTGCCGTATTTGTTCTTTTGAAAGAACTTTGGTCCAATAATAGGTTTGTTATATACAGCAAAATATGAAACCATCTGAACATGTTGGTTTTCAAGTACCAGTTCCTATGTTTGTTGTCTTTGAAATGGGATTCTTCCTGTTCACCATGTGAATAGAATATTGTGGTGTCTGCATACATAGATAGCATCATAAGGGATGGCTATTCAGTTAAGTGGATAAAATGGGTGGTCCCAATTCTCAGATGAGGTAATCCTTGTATGTATATATATATATATATATGTTATATATATATATATATACATATATATATATATATATATATATATATATATATATATATATATATAATATATATAGTATTTACCTAATTATTTGTGTGATAAAAATTTTTTTGCTAATGATTAAACATTAATTTTTTTTCATTCCACAGAAATATCTTCACCTTAGGGGAAGCATCATTGCTGTGCCCTCACAAGGTGAACCGCAGAATGTTTTTAATGGTTCAGAGTATAATTTTCCACCAGTCAAAAAGAGAAAAGTTGAGGACTCTCAGAGTCCCATCTTCACAGACACAGAGTTCTCAGCCAACAGCCATCTCTTATAAGCCAACTACAAGAGTTCGGGTAAGAATATTTGTAGCTTTCTTTTCCTCACCCATGACCTCTGTGATTGTGAACTTCTCTAACTGGGTTCCTGGTAACTTAGGTCAAATTTAATACATCTTATGGGATACCACCCTGTGTGCTTTAGATAGTGCTTTGGAGAGAAAAATTAGAATTCATTTTCAGTGGCCCTTTTGGCTCCAATCACCATTGCTTTCTGCTTCCTAATTTTCATCTGTGACCTTTGGTTTCCTTATTACTAAGTTGTCATCTGAGTACAAAATCATTTGTCTTAAAATATGACTTGGTTTTAACAATCAGTAATTTGTCTCATGTATACAGTTTCATAAAGCTCCACTCACTTTTTTTTCAGTTGATTGTTGTCATTTAAAACATTGCCATTTCCAACACCCACACAACAATCTCTTGGGTTGGGATAGACTAATGTGATGGTGTGGGTTGCACCCATTGCCAGATTTCACAGATTCCTTGCTTTACAATTTGATTGTTTAACCGGTTCCAGCTAGGCTCTTGAAAATGATCCTATTGTTAAGACCTCAGGTTTGTTAGGTATGAAAAATACAAATTGTCATTTAAAAATTTGTCATTGTATATAGTTCTCCACATATTGATAAGTCTCCATGGCTGTTGCCAATATTTTTGTGTGTGTGCCATTTAATGACAGTTTCGTCTTTAACATTACAATACTGTTTTTAGGCTGTAGCAGTTGTAACACTGGGCAAGATGTGTTTGCAGCACGAAGACCAAGCTAAACGTATAATTCCAGCTCTTGGGAAAATGCTAGATACGCATATATGCTCAGCACTGAAAATCAACATTGTATTTACCTTGTCTGATATGTGTGTAAGGTAAGTTGTCTGTTTTTATGTATATAACAAACAATAATAGAAGGAAAATTTGTATCCAGATTTTCCATACTTCACATAGGTCACAGATTAACAAACATGACAATTGCTGGGACTCTGCTGGTTGCAGCCAGTTGGAAAAAGGGTATGGTCCCTGTGGTTAAGTTGTTGGTCATTAAGTGATTAATTATGTAAAATTTCTATCTCAGAATTGATAAAAGTAAGAGGGGTGTAATTAACTGCATGAAATATGATAAAATGTGTTAGTATAGGTAATATATTCTGAATACCTACTATAGACCCCATCACTTACTTTGCACAAGCACTTAGCCGAATGCTTCTCTAAGGTTGCAAGGTTTTCATCATTAAGGGATGAACCATAAAAAATTGTATTTGTCATGCAACAATATTGTAGGCGATCTTTTATCAATTCCTATAAGTGTAAAATAATGTTATGTCATTGTATGGGATTGTTCTTTTTGCTGTTTATTATATAATACATATGCATAGTTATTATTTGTGTGAATTACAAGTGCCATAATGTTCAATGAAAGGCAGTACAATGATTTTTGTTGGAATTGCTTTCAAATAAAATACATATATGTATATATATTCCTAGAGTTTTGAATGTCAAGTGCAATTGAGGAATTCAGTTACTTTTGGTAATCTAGAACTGTTTTCTTCTTCTCTATCAAAGGTATGCAACTCTTGTGGATCCCTTAATGCCTCAAGTGACTGCCTGTTTGCGCGACCCAGATTTGGAGGTCAGACGAACAACTCTCACTCTACTTATAAATTTGCTGCAAGAAGATTATCTTAAGCTGAAAGGATCATTCTTTTATCGCATTTTGCAGGCGAGTAGTTTATGATGTAGGCAGCACATTTGAGGTGCCCCTTTAATGTACGGAATTATTAATTGGTAATATTTATTTGTACAATTTCGTTGATGTTTATAGTTACATAATTTAATTTTAGTTATATGACTTCAGTGTTAAAGCATGTATTGATTGATTGACGATGAAATTTTGGTCTTGAGGACCAAACGCCAGAACCCATCAGGATTAATCAGTACCCTAATGAAAAATATAAATTAGCATGTATTGGTATTGTTGAAAAGATTGAAGAAAAATTCATGTTACTTTTTAACAAGTTTGGTTGCATTTTATTATCAAAGTATTGTTGTTTTGAGTTCCCTTATTCAATTCATAAGATAAACAGAAGTCAATTACTGGATGAGAATAGAGTTTACTTTAATATTGTTAAATGTGCCTCACACTTCAGTTACTGAACAGCATTTGGAGTCTGGTAGTGTACACAAGACTTGAAAGTTTCAAGTTGAATGAGGGAGGGAAGCATGATATGTGTAAACTGGTTATTGTGTAATTGTACTTTCAGTGCCTTGCTGATGATCACGAAGAAGTACGCAGTACTGTTCTCTTTTACATAACCGAGCGACTTTTGAAACGTTTTCCAAAGATTTTGTGTCAGCACTTTATAGAATGTATATTTCATTACAACTGCTATGAGGTAAGTTTTATAACGTATAATGCATGCTGGGTTTCAACTCGGGCATATAATGTTAATCATGTGTAAACTTAGCCAATAAGTTAAAAAGGCTACAAAATAGAGTTGCTACTTTAGTGATCCGTGATACATCTATGGATTAGAGCAATTTTGAGAATTGTTAAAGGAGCACATTGTTTAATGTAAGATTTTTTCCTCCCTGCAGGAACATGAGAGTTACAATAGATTTGCACAGAGTTCAATAGAAAAAGAGCTGTTCTCTTTGGCTGGCAAGGAACATACACAAGACAGAATGATGATCTATAAATTCATGTTAGATCACATGCCAGATGATCAACGATTCACAACAACACAACGACTGTGTCAGGACATTTTAGGTTTGTTGAGGTGACTATGTTTCTGTGAAGAGATAGCTGATGTACTGTTTAGAATAGAGACCATTGCTTTGCACTGACATTGCCTTAGCAGGTTTTAAGCTGCTCTAGTCAATAATGCAGCTATTGATTGGAACTGTCTTACCTTGCAGCTCTTTGTCAGTTCTTGACAGAAATAACAGCTGTATAAGGCTGGCATACAAATCAACAAATCCGTGATCATTGGTTGTTGGTGAAGCATTCAGTCATCAGAAGTCTTTGATATTTTTATACTTTGCAGTTGCTTTCAACATTCATAAAACAGTGAAGCCATCTAGTGAATCACTTCATTTCTCAGATAAGATCATATCAAAGGACTTTAAAAGGTCTACCACTTTGTATTTGCCTTTTCTTCATAATCATCTGGACCTTCCTTGTACCTTGGTGGTCCGTTTAATCTATTGTAATAAATATAATAATAACAAGTAAATCATAATAATAATAATTTGGACATTCCCATTGGTTTTCATCTTGCTCCTCTTCCCAAATTATCACATGCCCGAACTGTCTCCTTCCTAAATATTATTTAATGACATTAAGTGGCGTAACCAGACATTTAGGGGTGTTCCTATGGTTTGTTTTAGACTAGGAGACTTTACATTTAGGAATATTGAAAGTATTTTTAAACCTTCAGGTGGGTAGTGGATGGCCGTATACAGCTCACTCCAAGTAGTTTTACCAATGCTTGAAGACACATTGTCGGTACTGAGATGCGACGAGATCAAGTTAGCCTCTCTGAAATCACGGCCAGAGGACGTTGATCAACCACAGATCAGGCTGAACAGGCTGCTATGGCTGGAAGGTCTCCATTAAAAAGACTATCATTTCACAGGTAAGGCTGCTCAAAATCTGATGTTAATTGAAGTTTATACTGTACTACTGCAAATCTTGCCTATCACAAAACACTTGATCTAGGAAGTCAGACATCTTTATTGTATTATTGCACCTCCAGTGCACTTTCCATGCATATTTGGCAGAAAGTTTAGGCAATTCTATTAGGGTATAATGCTTATGTATTTTATCATGAGATGGAAGATTGTTCTTATTACACTGAAGGCATCATACTGTTTATTTATTTTCATTCTAATTATGGAGAATATCAGACTAAAGGAGTGTGTTTAATTTTCTATGTCAGTTCTAAAGAAGCTACTAATGTATTTTCTAAGAAAAACTGCCAAACAATGTTCTTAATATTTTTCAAAGAAGTCTTTTGATTAGTGAATCATTAAAATGCTCTCTTTCCAAAGCCGTTGTGATATAGTATGTAAAATATTAGATTTAGAATAAAAGTCGGTTTACAAAGTGTGACCCAATTTTCCATTTATGCTATCATAGTGATAAGGAAATACAATACGTACATGCTGTTAGATCTTTGGTAACTACTTATTAGTAATTATAGAATACGGAGACAAAATATTTATAAATGTATTTACACCATTGTCAAATGCGCTGACACTATTGATATTCTTTCAGGTGGTGAAGCGCAATGTGATTGAGAATATTGTTCCGATTCTGATTGCTGTTAAGCATAAGTTGGAGGAGCAAAAATCGCCTCTCATGAAGCATCTACTCCTTTACTTGAAGGAACTTATGAAGGACTACAAAAATGAGGTAAGTTTACCCTTAAAATTTTATTGGATAACCCACAGTACAAAAGTTTTTTGTGATTTATCAAAATTTTATCTGATATCCCATTGTGTGCACACATCATTTCTTTTTGATTATTGAATAACTTACTGAACCATTTTCTTTGCGAGTAGGGAGGTGTTATTCTTTTGAATGGTGAACAAAGTTGCTCATGAATTTATTGTCATTTTGTTTTGAAGTAACAGGTGCCATTAAAATTAATCTGAATTTAACAGCTTAGAACTTTGACAATTTCCTTCAAGCATAGTACTTATATTTAGAATAAATATGAGTAACAAATTAACATTTTATGTCAAGCTTCCCCTTTATAAAGGGGTACACATGAAATTAGTTTTTCACTGTCTTGTGTGGTGGGATATTTCAGGTAAGATCCATACAGTAACATTGTTTAAATGCTTAAATGCACTAATAAGTGCATTCATGGGAATAGTGATAATCCCAGCCTAGGACTAGGCTAACTTAAATTTTTACAAGGCTCACCCTAAATAACCTATGTATTTGTAATTGTGTAATTGTATCCAAACTAATAGTAAAAAACAAACCCAAACTGCATTTATGTATATATGACTTGTGTAGAAAACAATAAATGGCAGTGCGTAAGTACTGCATTACACTTGAGTGTTCTGTTATTAACTTACATTTTGTGATGCATATTTATCTACTTAAATTACTATTGTGTTCTGTTATTAACTTCATTTTGTGATTCATATTTATCTACTTAAATTACCATTTACTTCCCTAAGTACAGGACATTCATCTTTAAAGAATAAAATGATTGCATATACTTAGTTCATGCCAGTGAAGCTATGAATGTTCAGTTTCTGAAACTTCTCCACGTTGAGTTACAGTATGTATTTGAATTAAATATAAAGATATAAAATACCTGTTCTTGTATGTTGGTTTGTTAATAAGATAAATATTGCAATACACCACCTGAACACCTGAATTAACTCTGGTCACTGACCAGCCCAAACTATATCCCCACAGAATTACCCGCAATTGGGCAGTTTTTTTTACTGCCAGCGCTACCAACACTTTTTACCACCTCAACCTAGAAGGTTGTGGTTGTAGCCTAGCATGTATAGCCCAAAACTTTCTTGAACGACTTTACCCCAATTTAAGTAATTTAGTTTCTAGATTAAGCTAGTCTATACTAGCCTAGCCTAGTTAAGTGTACATCTCTGATGAACTTAACCTACCCTAAGTGATGGAGGAGTTAGCCTAGCCTAATTGGTGGAAGAGTTAACCTAGCCTAAGGTAACCAAGCCAGGGTCAACCTGGTCTTGCCAACTTAAAATAAGTTAGTCAATTCTTAATTGACTATACCTACTTAGACTAGTCAAGTGGTTGTTGGCTAGATTAACCTAGCAT